>NW_027496351.1:0-200970 GCF_021521415.1 Bidens hawaiensis
TAAAGGACAAAATTTGTAATTCTGTCTTTATAATATTATAAAAATATATTAATTTAAATAGAAACAAAACCGAAAATTTAAAACGGGTTGGGTTTCGGGTTTAAATTAACGAATGTTACATCTGATAGAAGGTGGGCTTAGACTTTAAAAGATGGAATAAGAGATGGAATGGGTCTTAGGTCAATGGGCTTAAGGGAGTATAAAATATCCCTTAAACCTAATCTTTCCATTTTTGTCCATCTCTACGCCATAGCCTACACCATCATAAACACACACAAACACTATCCTTTAACCCGAGCCTAGATCCAAAGTTGAAAACCCGAGCTTGTTGGTGCTAGAACGTGGTGACGAACCGAACCTACATCAAGACTTGACCGTGTTCGTAGTTTGACTCGTTTAAGGTATGTTATAATTAGAAATCGTTCGTTTAGACTCGGATTGGTTTAGGAAATCATAGATCTATTTTAGTATGTTAAAAACGAATCCAACACAAAAAATCCTACTGAAATCCATTAACGTTTGATAGGTTAATTGATAACCTAAAAGAACCCGTAATATGAATGCATTAATCGCACCCATTAGAACGCAATATTTGGATGTTTGGGTGATTGGGGTTTGTAGGCGATGGGATTGCGAGTTCAACGAGACCAAAATCATGCTATTTCGTTAAGAATTGGGGGTTTTATCGCAAATCTGAGATCTGTTGACTGTTATGGTGTTCTTGACGATTTTGACTTTAACCCTGAGTCAAAGTCTGGATAAGATTAGTGTAAGGTAACGAATCAACTAACTAATTCGTTAAGGCAAGATAACTAATCAGTTTGCCAATTCGTTATGTCCGAACAACGAATCAGTTCACCCATTCGTTATGCCCAAATAACGAACTAGACAGCGAACCAGATAACAAATCAGGTGATTCGTTATTCGCAAATTCGTTAAGAATAAGGTAACGAATCAAGGTTTGTTCAGATAACGAATTGGAATGACGAATCAGATGATGATCAGATGACGAATCAGTTAACGAACTAGATTATGAAAGAAACGAATTAGTTAACGAATTAGGCTTAATTCGTTATAGAGATTGAGTTAGCGAATTAGAAAATAATTTAAAATCCTAATGGAAAATATGTTAAGACAGTTAGTGAAAATAAAATTTTTTCCAAGCTGACCTGGCAGCTTAACCCCAGCCAGGGCTCTACCCCTTCGTTTTCAGTCAAGATTTGTATACTACTAACATTATTGTGTTTTGTAGGTTCCGGGAGTTGATCGTGATAAAAAGTGAAGCCGGAACGCATCAGGAAAATTAACCTGATGGAACAGGTCAGACCGCCCCCTATTATTACACGCTGCGCCGCGCGACCATGGGGGTTTTTCATGGTCGCGGGTGGTGGCCATCATCAGAATATAGAAAGTTTTATCGTTTTTGTCAGGTTTTGGGCCCTGTTTAACTATATAAACACCCTTAAGTCCTTAACCTTAACCTGAAAAAGACCCTGTTTCCGCCAGACAAATTTGGAGTTTACTTGAGCTATATTTCGAGATTCTTGGCGGGTTGAAGGAAATAGAACATCCGGTGATGAGCTTTACGTTCAAGATCGAAGACTACGGATTTATCGCCTTTAATTTTTCGTTTTCATATTTTCACCATGGTTTCGGATTTATTACTTTGTTTGATTTTGATTACATGATGTTAGGCTAAACTTTATAAACTACCTAGGTCATGATGAACCTTTGTTTGGTTGAATTTTGATTGGGATTCTTTTCGTTATGGAATTATGTTTTAAGTAAGTTGTTGAGTTTGATGTAACTGATGCCATAACTTAGGGGATTTTAGCCTAGGTAGTTACTCTCATCATCCGTCAGCAAAGAAACAACCGTCAGAAGCTGGTTCTACACCAAAGTCATCATCACATAATTCACCACCGGAAAGTCTGAGAAGCTCAAATTGACGTCCAAATGGCCGATGACAGAACAGTCGCCGCACAAGCCTTTGATGGCTTAACCGGAAACCAGTCGAGTATCATCATTCCCGAGATCGAAAATCCCAACTCATGGCAGATTCCTTCATACGTCATGAACATTCTCGTTCAAACTAACCAATTTCATAGGTATGATGACGAGGATGCACCAACACACATTAACCAGCTCTACCGAGCTTTAAAACTTTTTAGGTTACAAGGTGCTACTGAAGATGCTATTTTCATACATCTTTTCCCTTTTTCACTTGCAGGAAAATCAACTCTTTGAACTTGACACTCTCCCGTCTAGCACATTCCACCACCTGGGAAGCACAACGTTCAGCTTTTATCAAGAAATACTTCCCACTGCTAAAGCATCTTATCTTCGTGATCAGATCCACTCCTTCACATGGAGCCGGATGAACCGTATTGTTAAGTATGGGAGCGTTTCAAAATCTAAAATCTCGTTGTTCACATAATGGTCTCACACCATGGGCTCTCGTTGAGAAGTTTTACAATGGGCTGAACTACAAAACCTAAGTTCAATTCGACACTGCTGCGGGAGGAAATTTAATGGCGAAGAGAATGTCACCGAATGTAACGATTTTTTTGAAAGCTCTGCTCAATCGGAATACGCCAAAACGGCCACATCGCGGGAATTCCATTCCTGTAACTAGTACACCCTCATCTGCTCGAGGTGTGCACCAGGATAATCTGGACACTAGTGTGGCCGCTGCTTTGGAATCTTTGACTAGAGAGGTGAATGAGCTGAAGGCCAAGGTTGATAAGTGTGAGGTTCGTAGGGGTGGACATGGCATTTTGGAGTGACCGTTGATGAATCAAGAGGTCGATTTTATTGCTGGTCAAAACAAGTTTCTAAATGCCTTTTAACAATAATAACGATTTGAGTTGCAACACCTACAAGAACCCAAATCAAAATAACTCAAATTGGCGTCCGTTCGGTGCACCACCTAGCTTTCAAAATTCTTACAATCAAGGACAAGGTCAGTATTTTAATTAATAACAATAAAATGGTGCTAATGTTCAATATAATGTGCAGGATTCGAGCGGATGGAAATAGGACATTTGGAAGATATGATGAAGCAAATCCTGGAAAGAGATCAAGCTACACAGAAAAAGTTCGCCGAGTACGACCTACTTTTAAAGAATCAACAATAATAGTTATTTGACCTTCAAAGGTCCATTGGTGATATTGCTCATCAATTAGAAGAGAGGCCTCTAGGTCATTTTTCGGGTATTCCTCAAACTAATCTGGCTGCTCAATTGAAAGCCATCTCCACTCGTAGTGGTAGGGTTTTTGGTCCGGAGATAGTTAGTAGACAAGTTGAGAAAGATAGGGACGATGAGTTGGCGGATGAGGAGATAGAGATGGAGGTTCCGGGGAAAATACAGGGTAACACACAAATTATAGAGCCGCAAGTACAGAGAAGCATCGAGAAGAAGCCGGTTGAAGTCCAACCACCACCACACATGATTGACCTTGCCTATGTCCCGTATCCCACTTTTCTAAAGGATCAAAAGTATACGAAAGATTACAGGAATTTATTCAATATGTTTAGCCAGTTAAAAATTAACCTCCCGTTCGTCGAAGTCCTCCGGCATATGCCTAAATATGCAAAGTTCTTGAAAGACCTTCTTAAAATAAAGTATAAGTTGGAGGAACTTTCGACTGTACCACTAAATGGAGAGTGTTCTGCGGTGGTTCTAAGTAAAGTACCGGACAAATTACCCGACCCCGGTGTTTTTACCATTCCATGCCTTTTCGAAAGTGACATGACGTGTCAAGCATTGGCCGATCTAGGAGCTAGCACAAACCTGATGTCGTATTCTATATATGAAAAGCTGGGCCTAGGAGAGCTCACCCCTACTCGTATGACGTTGTCTTTAGCTGATCGTTTCATTAAGTATCCGAGGGGTGTCACGGAGAACTTGCTCGTTAAGGTCGATAATTTGGTTTTTCCCACATATTTTGTTATTTTGGATATGGAGGCCGATGAGTGAGTTCCTATAATTTTGGGTCTTCCACTTTTACGTACTGCTAGGGCAATCATTGACATGTTTGAAGGCAAGATCACTTTTAGAGTCGGTGACGATAGTGCCACTTATATGGCTAAATCCATGAGACATCCGAGTGGTCAAGGCGGTCTTACTGATCCATGTCATCCAGTCTACTCGATATAATCATTTATCTTGGGCATGGATCCACGTTTTGACGATTCCAGTTCCGTGAGAATTGGTTGGGAGAAGGAGCGAGAGGTTTCAACTTCTCGAGTAATGGTAAAGTGTGTTAGAGAAATTGGTAGTGGTAAGAGAAAGTTTGTGAAGGTTCTTTGAGCTAGAAAGAAGAAAAGTAAGGTTGATGAATCGTCGGACCTTGATTCAGTATATTTGAGGGCATTGGAGTTCTACCGAGGTAGAGAAGCTCCACTCGGTCCGCCACGTGATCCTCATAGCATGAGTTCTTGAGTGAAAACTCAAGTGTAGAGTTTGTTTATTTCAATTTTTTTTTATTTTTTTCTTTGAGTCACTAACATTAGTTTTTCTTAGTTTTGATTTGTGTCGTTGAGTCGGTTCAAGGAATCACTACTATCATGGAGAGAGGATTTGATGAGAATTCAAGGGATTCCAGGTAAGTTTTGCACGTAAAAATGACATAATATTGGCATAAAAAGACATCAAAATTTCGTAATAGTGACGTAATTTTTTAAAAATTTTTCTAATCATTAAGGATTCAAAATTTCGTAACTTTCTGTTAAAAACACCTCGCGTATGTACAAGGACCCCACGCGAGACGCTGGGATGTGAGGCAGGCAAGACGACACACCGCGCGGCCAGGAGCCCATCCCTGGTCTCTTAGCGCGGACATGGGTGAGCGTATCAGATTTTATTTATTTTTTATGTTTTTTATTATTATTTAATATTTCTTGTTATTCCTTGTTTTATCATTCAGGTGCGATTCCTTGTGTTTAGTTTGGTATTTTGAGTCATGTTTTAGGGTCTAGTTGTTCGAGTCTTGTATAATTCATCAAGTCACTAACGTCGTTTTTTGTAGTTCGTCGTTGTTTTTGTGTTTTAAGTTTTGCTAGTTTGAAGAAAGATTAAGCTAGAGACGATCCCCAGGTTGAGTATAATGAAAAAAACAAGTGTGGGGATGGAGCAATTGAGCCGTATACTTTATATTTATTTATTTGCTCCTGATTATTCATGTTTTATATATTTGTGGGTTGGTGATGTATTTTAATTGCATAATATCTATCAGCTTGATAAGATATATTATTAGATGTTGTTGAATTTTTGCCGCTTACATTCGTGTGTGAGAGAAGGAGTTACTGTTTGGAGAGCAAGTTTGTCGTTGGAGGGCATTCATGGAAGAAGAATTTGGCATCATGTTACATGCACATATTACCAGCTACGGGTATGTTTGGAAAAGAGCTTTTAGGAGCTTATAAGAGCTTTAAGAAACAAGCTTTTAAGAAAAAACTCATACTTATTGAAAAGTATTCTTTGGTTTTAGTAACTTGAAGCTTTTAGGTTAGGGGTATGTTTGGCAAAACTAGCTGGTAGCTGTAGCTGGAAGCTGCTAGCTGTTAGCTGGTGGCTAGAAGTTGTAGCTGGTAGCTGTTAGATGTAGCTTTTTAGAAATATTTAGGTGTTTGGTAGAGTAGCTGGATCTTTTAATAAAACTAGTAGGGTGCTCGCGCGGTGCACCGTTTTAATACGATACCTATTCTGACTTGCCCCTTTCGACTCAAAACCGTACCAACATGAACCGAACTAAATTAGCCCTTTTTTTATCAACTCGTTTCGACCCTAATTTGGTCTTACACATGACCCGGTATTGCCTGACTTGACTTGTTTTCGATCCTAACCAATATTCACATAATATGTTAATTTTTTAAAGTTAAAAAAGTATAGTAATATGATACTCAAATTAAAGAGAATAAAATGCCCGTTTTTATGATGCAATTTTTTAAAAAAAAATATTAACGTGCGAAAAAGTTATGGTGTTTTAAAAAGTCATGGGGTAGTTGGTTTTGAATATGGGTTAAATATGTAATGATTATATGTTATGGGGTAGTTGGTTTTGAATATGGGTTAAAAAGTCATGGGGTAGTTGGTTTTGAATATGGGTTAAATATGTAATTACAATCATGGGGGTAATTATTATTGTACAATTTCAAATTTTACAATTTTGGTTCTTGAACTTCCATCATATTTTGTTAATTCATATAATAATTATGTATTTAACCCATATTCAAAACCAACTACCCCCATGAATTTTTAAAATACCATAACTTTTTCACATGTTAATATATTTTTTTTAAATGTATCATAAAAACGAGCATTCTATTCTCTTTAATTTGAGTATCATATTGTTATACTTCTTTAACTTTAAAAAATTAACATATTATGTGGATGCAAGTTAGGATCGACAACAAGTCGAGTCAGGCAAGCCCGGGTCATATGTAAGACCAAATTAGGGTCGGAACGAGTCGATGCAAAAAGGGCTAATTTAGTTCGGTTCATGATGGTACGGTTTTGAGTTTAATGGGGTGAAGTCAGAATAGGTTTCGGATTAGAACAGTGCATCGCGCAAGCATCCAACTAGTTTTCTTAAATGCTCCAACTACTCTACCAAACACCGAAATATTTCTAAAAAGCTACAACTAACAGCTACCAACTACAGCTTCTAGTCACCAGCTTCCAGCTACCAGCTAGTTTTGCCAAACATACCCTAAGTTTTTTCCATTATCTAGCTTATTAATATTTTATTTTGTTTTATTTTTAGGTTTTTAGTTTTTTGTAGCCCGATTTATTTTTATTTTATTTTTATTCTAAGTCATCCTTATCTTTGCATTGAGGAAAATTCAAAATTTAAGTGTGGGGATATGAGATTTGAGTCATAGTTTAAATCTAACTTTACTCAAAAAAATTTAAAAAAAATAGAAAAATGTTTTAAAAAATGTCCTTTTAATTTAGTTTTTTGCGTTAAAGTGGGAGATGATGATACTTATCGGGAATTGGTTTTTCAAACTACTAATAATATGAGATAATATAAAATAAAACGCACTTAACTTGGGATGTGTCACTAGGCTTAGCCTTGGGAATGAAAGGGCAATTTGATAAAATGGGTAAAACGGAAATATTTTGTGGGTAAAGCGTTTTATCTATGGAAAATAAGTAATGAAAGGCGGGTCATACTCAAACCTCAATTCTTGGTATGAAATGTGAAAATATTATGAATTTTAAATTTGAATATGTTATGATATGATGCTTGTGTAGGTTTGACGTTAGAATATGCCAAGTAGCCGGTGATATAAATCTTAAATTGCTTAGTTTTAGTGTTTTACACTTCAGTGGCGTATGGTTTTATAACCTTAATTCTTGTATTGATGGGATGCTTCGGGTCCGGAGAGTATGGGTCTGTATGCAGTTTATTCACCTGGGTATTCATAATTCCTAAGTGGGGTTGTGAATATTTAAATAAAGCTAAAAAAGAGAAAATACACTACTGACTTGATCATCCACGCTGTTAGCCATGTGGGGTCCCCTTGCTCGTGTCTCATTACCAATAAGAAACGGACCATAAGGTTTCACACCCCGAAAATCTTAACACAACGGAAGATTTAACTTAAGTCGTTCGGGTTATGACAGATGCCGATAGCTAATAATAATAGACAATTAATAATAAAAGCATCATCTTTTATTAAAGAAAATATTTTACATTATCTGAGTTTCTTACGCGTGCTATTGCACGGTTTACATTATTACAACTTTATTCAAACACCACATGCCCTCTGTTAGGACATGAAATGTCACATGTATGTCCCCAGTTCTATCAGGTTGGTTCAACAAGAAACCAACGATCGTGAAACCAAGTTAACGTACTGAAAATGTCAAACGAAGCTGATTCGATCGAATCAGTGACTGATTCGATCGAACCAGATCTCATTCGATCGAATGGGTATCTCATTCGATCGAACCAGTTTTCGATATATAAACGTTACTTAGGAAATTTCACAGGGGCTTCTGAACAGAACACACACTCACGTAAATCACAGAACCAGCAGCCTCCAGAAACTCTCTCAAGCGTTCTTCGTGTTCTTGGTCGTTTCCTCCAATCCTAGGCGTCAAACTCCTTTAGGAATCGTACCTACGTGCCCGTTGATCACCACCGAATCGCCGTGTTAGAGGATTCCGCACTCTAACACGTTGCCCCGTGAATCGTTGGGAAACCGAGTCCCGAATCGGTCCTACAAAGTGGTATCAGAGCCATAAGGTTCTTGATTCACGAAAGATTCGTGGTGATATTCGTGTTTTTCTTGTCAAAAACATATATTTTGCTTGAAAAATTTTCGAAAACAAGTGTTTTTGTTCTTGGTGTTCTTAGTGTTCTTATCAAAAACTCATAAAAAGTCATATATTTTGGTTTTTGATCTTAAAATTTGATGTTAAAAGTGTTGGTTTATTGATTTTCAATCAATTCTAATCATTTGTGTTCGGTTTACACGTCTAAATCATCAAATTTTTGTTCTTAAAATTTCGGGTTTTATCAAGAACATTCAAAGTGTTCTTCGTTTTTTAAATGTTTGATCCATATTTATGTGTTTGCTTGTTTGTTTAAGTGTTAAAACACTTAAAAGAGTCCTATTTTGCTTCTAAATCAATTAGGATTCGTGTTAGTGATTTTAAAACCGAAAATCTGGTCAAATCTTCTAAGTTTGGAAATTACGAAAATCCCGATCGAACAAGTCGTATTTTTGGAACTCATTAGATCGAATAAGCCTTCTATTCGATCGAACCAGTTTGAATTTTGACCGAATTAGTTTTTCCCGCCGTGATTTGCGCCAAGTCCATTCGATCGAATCAAATTCATCCTTTCGATCGAACCTGCATCCAGTCGATCGAACAAGTCTCATATTCGTTCCACCCATTCAATCTCTTTCTTATTCGACTGCCAGAACCCTTTCGATCGAACCGGACACTCATTCGATCGAACCTGTCACCTCATTCGCTCGAACAAGATCATATTCGATCGGATAAGCTTCAGAAGACCAGAACAGTGAATCAGTCAGACATTCGATTGAATCAGGACACATTCGATCGAATAAAGAACACATTTGATCGAATCAGAACACATTCGATTAAAAGGCTGATTTCTCAATACTTAGCAAATTTTCAATTATTTTTCAGTCTTTTCAAGTGAACTTTTTCACTAGAATTGACTGACACTTTTGTTACTAACGTTATTTGTTAAGTGTTTACAGATCAAAGTGTAAAACAAAGAAGCAAACATGTCTGCCATTTCAAGTACAAACAAAAGGATCCAATCGATCCTTGAGAGTGATTCAGAATCTGGAAGCTTCAACAAGCCTCCAAAGTTGATGGCACTCAATGAGTTTACTACCTGGAAGACAAGATTCCAGATTCATATCACAGGTGTGAATCCTGGACTATGGGAAGCGGTTCAGACAACGTGGGTGCATCCTACAAACGATGATGGTGAAAGCCTGAGCTACTTTAGGCTGTCAGAAGAATAAAAGATAGCCTTTGATGCTGAGAAGAAAGCCTTCTCTTTACTGTATCAAGCTCTCTCCAGCGATCTCTTCCATCAATTTAACCAGTTCACAACAGCGTCAACTCTTTGGAACGCACTGGTAGAACGATGCGAAGGATCTGAGTCACTTAAAGAAATTCACGCACGGGAGCTAAAGCGTGAATTTGATTTGTTTGGTCCAGAATCCGGCGAAGACATTGAATCGTTGCTGTCAAGATTCTATCATCTTATGTCAGAGCTAAAGTCTTATAATGTCAAAACAACAGGGACTGAAAGGGTTAGATGTCTCGCTCAAGGACTCCCAACAAGCTGGAACACCTTCCTGACTGTGATGAGAAGAAGTCATCAATTGGAGACGATTCTTCTTTCTGACTTTATAAAAGAAATCAGACAGGAAGACGCTGAATTAAGAGCATCCTCCAGGAAACCCAGAGCAACATCTGACAAGTCGCTGTACATGTCAAAATCACCAATGTCAGATTCAAATGACCATGCTCCAATGAAGACTGCGTTTGTCTCCTCAATGTCAAATCAATCTAAGGGGACCGAAACGAGATCTTCTGCACCACCAACATCAAATTCCGGAAATTCAAGTTCTAACTCCGGACCCAAGTCAACTGAAAAGGCAACGTTAAACACTGAAGGCTTGGGAAAGGTAACGGTGGAAGTTGCCAAAGAACATATGGCAACGTTAGGCACAATAATTGAATCATACAGCTTAATGGTGGCTGGTAAACTTGGCAACAGTCATCTGGACAGCGATGACTATGAACAGCTAGATGAGACGATATGGAACGCATCGACATCATGTGGGCACTTGGCAGCGCGTTCCGTAGGGCTAGAAAGTGGGCTAAGAAAACAGGCCAAGCCCTTTCAATCAATAATAAATCCAAGTTTGGTTTTGATAAAACCAAAGTTAAATGCTACAACTGTGGCGAACTTGGTCACTTTGCCAAGGAGTGCTCTAAACCAAAGAGGGAAGGTCACCAATATCCCTTCCGAACTACTTCAACTTCATCTACTCCTGCTGCAGCCGCTGCAAATATCAACAATGAGAGACAACTGGTCCCTCAGAATCAAACAGCAGCAAACAACGCCAACATCAACAATGAAACTGCTCTTGCTGTTCAAGGTGATGAAGGTGAGTCCTGGAACTTCAGCATTAACATGGCTGACATCACCATTGTGGATGGAGACTCAGAATCTGGGTCTGATGATTCCTCAACTGATGAAGAATACATTGTCGAGGAGCCAGCTACTGAAATAAATGAAGGAGAGCATGAAGCTGAAGTGTCATCAGTGGAGATTAAGGAGGATCAAGCAAAAGAGTCAAATGTTCCTCAATCATCTCCAAGTTCAACAATTCCTGCAGAAGCTGCTACTGTTGAAGAAGTCAATGAAGTACTGTCAAAAGCAACTTCTGCATCTTTTCTGGAAAGAGCAGGGAATCTTTACTTTGCGTTCATGGCAGAGACGTCAAATGATGCCAAGGTAAGTTCTAACCCTACTACTCCCAAACCAGAAAATACCAAATGTTTAAAATGTGAAATGTCTGAACAAGAAATTCACTCTCTGAAAGAGAGAATTGAAGATCTTGAGGCTTATAAACAAGCAGCCTCAAGATCTTTAATTGAACTGACTGACGCTCTTGCTCAAAACAAGGCTTGGAAGCAGAAAGAGTCTGCTTTTAAAGAAAAAGTTGATAGCCTTAAGCGTCAGAACAAGGAATTGGAGATATGTGTTCTAAATCAACAAGACTCTATAAACTTTCATATCAATAAAAATAATGTCTTGAAAAAGGAAATGGAGAACACAAAAGCTGATCTTGAATCATTGACTTTCAAGTTAAAGAGTTACTCCAATTCCTCTTATTTGCTAGAACACATTATCCCCGAGTTCCGGTGCAAAAAGGAAAGAGGTGTGGGATATCACAATGTCCCACCCCCAGTGCTGAACCAATTTGTGAGCACACCAGGAGCTGTGCCAGAAAATGACTCAAATGTTAAAACACCCGAGGACACAAAACAAATTTCAAAGTCCAAGGGTAAAGAAGTCATTGACCCGGCTCCTGAGACCAAGCCAAAACCAAATGTTGTTGCCACAGACTTAGGTTTCACAACTAAGTCAGGTCCATCCACATCTAAATCAAAGGCAACAACAAGTAATTCTCAGAAGAACAAGTTTAATCATAAATCTGAGAAAGTGCATGTGGAACATGGTACCCAGTTTGTCAAGGAGGGTAACTTTAATGAAAAACATAATTTTTCAAAACCCCCTCCCAGACAAACCTCACCCCAAAATGTCAAATCCAAGGGGTACTATGGTAACAAACAACAACAAAGTCATTACTCTCCACCACGTCAAAGGGGGAGAAACTACTGTTTCTCATGTGGAGAGGTTGGCCATATAGCAAGATTCTGCTACAAGTACACGGATCCTAAGCAATACATATCAACTCCGGATCCTAGATATGTCAAGTCAACTCCTATGAGGCGACCGACCGTTGACATTCAAAGTCAAACTCGGTCTCACACACCGCGGTCGGTTTCTCCTAGGAAACCTCAGCCAACCTCACCACACAGATCACCGAACCAACAACAACATCAAAATGTTAAAACAAAAGTTGTTGATCCCTCAAACCCAAGTGTTTCCACTTCAACAAGTGAAAGTCAGTCTTCAACCAGCTATGTCAAACATGCTAAGAAGAAGACTGACAGTTGGAATCAAAAGAAAAACAACACTGTTGATAACAATGTCAAACCAGAAAACAGTGTTAATGAGGGTAAATGGATTGAACTGTTAATTCGTGACGATAATGGAAAACCCAAGACCATAAAGGCTTGGGTTTCCAATGATGTTTAAACCTTTTGCTTTTTGTGTGCAGGTTGCTCTTTATGATCCAAGATTCAACATGTGGATCATCGACTCAGGAGCTTCCAGGCACATGACTGGAAACATGAATCTCCTATCCAGTGTCAGACAGATAAAAGGAGGTGCAGTTTCCTTTGCAGGAACTCAAGGTGGTTACATCACGGCCCAAGGAATTGTTTCAAATGGGCGAATTTCGTTTGATAAGGTTAATTTCATCAAGGAGTTGGAGAACAACCTGTTGTCGATAAGTCAAATCTGCGACAAGGGTTTCAAAGTTATGTTTGATGACCGAGACTGCCACATCTTGGCTAAGGAATTCACCATTCCTGAAGACAAGGTTTTAATGTCAGCCGCACGCCAGAGTGATCTCTACATTCTGGATATGGCTAAGGCAGGGTCATCGTCTCCAACGGCGACATGTTTTGTGTCCAAGGCATCCGAACGTGATACTGTCATATGGCATAAATGGATGGGACACATTAATGTCAGGAACATGAATAAGCTTGTGCACAACAGGCTAATTGAGGGAGTTAATCTGAGAAGTTTCCGTCTCCCTGATTCGTGTGTGCAGTGCAAAGCGGGAAAGCAAGTAAAAAGGTCCCACAAGTCTAAGAGTTTCCACTCGATTGATATACCATTGGAACTCCTTCATATGGATCTTTTTGGCCCAATAAGCGTCAAGAGTATCTCTGGGCACTCATACTGCCTAGTGGTTACTGATGAATATTCGAGATTCTCTTGGGTGTTTTTCTTGAAAGCAAAGTCCGAGACATTTGGGTGTATAAATCTGCTGGTTACAACTCTTGAGTCACAGTACAATCTGAAGGTTCGGAGAATGCGTTCAGATAACGGGACAGAGTTTAAGAATGCGCATGTTGAAAACTTTTGCAAAGAAAGAGGCATTGTTCAGGAGTTCAGTGCCCCGTACGTTCCACAAATGAACGGGGTTGCTGAAAGGAAAAAATCGAACGTTAATCGAGACAGCTAGAACAATGTTAGCAGACTCAGTGTTGCCTGTCACGTTTTGGAGTGAGGCAATTGCCAACGCCTGTTTCACATTAAATCGGGTAGGCATTGTCAAGCGCCACGGCAAGACAAGCTTCGAGCTTCTTCAACGACGGAGGCCTAACTTAGAGCACCTGGAACCATTCGGAGCTCTTTGCACGTTACTTAAAAGGCAAGTCGATAATAAGTTCGAGGAGAAGATCATCAACGGCTATTTTCTGGGTTACAGTGTACCTCTCAAAAGGGTCTTCAACAGATCAACAAAATTAGTTGAAGAATGGTACCATGTCGACGTTCAACGCTATACAGAACCAGCCAAGGGGTCAGGAGAAGACTAGTTGTTTGATTTTGACAAATTGTTCAAGTCATTCAATCTGTATGAGGTTGCTATTCAGATGATGTATGAGGCGCAAAATGCACCTCCTGATGAATCACAGCAATCTTCACCTCATCCTGGTCCATCATCGTCTTCCTCCACAGAGTCTAGCGAGCAAGTTCAAGAGTCATCCGAATCTGACTCTGAAGATGAATCACCAGCAGATGATGTACAATCGGCGCCGACACAGGTTACATCACAACCTTCATCGTCAAATCAAGAAGCACCAAATGCAGAACAGCCTCTAACGTCTACTTCAGAGGCACCAACCGCTTCAGTTCCTGAGCCGAACTTAACTAACTTGGAACAAAATGTTGTCGTTCCTGACAATCCGGTGGTTAGGACTGAACATGATCATCCACAAGACAACATTATAGGGGACATTCAACAGGGTGTCAAAACACGTCGACAGCTGAATTTTGGACTCTACACTGAAATGATGGAGTCAGGATCAGTTGCGCTAAATGCCCATGAATGCTTCTTAGCACAAGAAGAACCAAACAGCATCACCGATGCGTTGAAAGACGCTAACTGGGTCTCAGCCATGCAAGAAGAATTATTGCAGTTCAAGAGACTTGGTGTGTGGAAGCTGGTGGATCTCCCCAAAGGACAGAAGAAAATTGGCACTAAGTGGGTACTCAAATGTAAACGTGACGATCGTGGAGTGATTGTTCGCAACAAAGCCCGCCTGGTGGTCCAAGGGTTTAGGCAAATCGAAGGCCTAGACTACAATGAGGTGTATGCTCCGGTTGCGCGCTTGGAGGCAATCCGGATGTTCTTGGCGTATGCGTCTTTCAAGAGATTCAAAGTATATCAGATGGACGTCAAGAGTGCCTTTTTGTACGGTCACATCGAAGAGACCGTATATGTGGCACAACCTCCAGGTTTTGAAGACCCAAATCACAAGGACAAAGCCTACCTGCTCAACAAAGCTTTGTACGGTCTTCACCAAGCCCCGAGAGCTTGGTACAAGGAACTATCCAAACACCTTCTGAAAAACGGGTTCAGAAGAGGAACGATCGACTGCACGTTATTTACAAAGGAGAAAGAAGGAGATCTCATTATGGTACAAGTGTACGTGGACGACATCATCTTCGGGTCCACGAATAAAACACTATGCAAGGAGTTTGAACAAGTGATGCAAGAAAAATTTGAAATGAGCTCCATGGGTGAGATGAAGTTCTTCTTAGGACTTCAGGTTGATCAAACAGACTCCGGTGTCTTCATTCACCAGACAAAATATGTCAATGACATCTTGAAACGGTTCGAGATGTTGAGTTCCTCTTCACAGGGAACTCCGTTAGCGGTTAATCACGGGATTAATCCTGACGAGAAGGGTGAATTGATCAATCCAACTCACTATAGAGGGATCATCGGATCTCTAATGTACCTGACTGCTTCTCGGCCGGACATAATGTTTGCTACGTGTCTCTGTGCACGTTACCAGTCAAAGCCGAAGGTCTCCCATCTTATTGCAGTCAAAAGAATTTTGCGTTATCTGAAGGGTACTCCAGATTGGGGTCTTTGGTATCCTCATGATGATAACTTTGATCTACATGCGTATAGTGATTCGGACTATGGTGGTTGTAAACTCGATTACAAATCAACAACAGCAGGATGTCAGTTCTTTGGAAGTCGTTTAGTAACGTGGCAATGCAAAAAGCAGACGTCAGTTTCCACTTCAACAGCTGAGGCGGAATATATAGCGGCTGCCAGTTGCTGTTCTCAAGTTATTTGGATTCAGCAACAGATGCGTGACTACGGTATTGAATGTTCTACTACTCCCATATATCTTGATAATTCTGCTGCTATTTCAATTACCAAAAATCCTGTCCAATTTAGCAAAACGAAGCACATCGAAATTCGATATCACTTCCTTCGTGACTGTTACGAAAAGAAGTTAATCGATGTGGTAAAAATCCCCACTCAGGAACAACGCGCTGATCTCTTCACTAAAGCATTTGACAAACCACGGTTTTTATATTTGCTAGAGATCAACGGCGTTAAACGTCAATCAGATGATGTTCCTGAAGATATCATTTAAATTGTTTTTCATTTTTTCTTTTCTTAAAAAATTTGAAAAATCCAAAAAGATTTTGTTTTTATAATTTTTAGGGGGAGAAAGGTTTCAAGAAAAACCAAAAACAATATAAAACGTCACTATCGCTTAAAATTATGTCGGTTACCTCAGTTTGAAGGACATGTCTTAGGATATATTTGGTCCTCATTTCTACTTGTAGAATATAAGGATAGCCATTAACCAGATGACTGACAGTGACCGGGGCGGTTTATGATGAGTTTTCATTCTTTCGCTGAAAATTAGTCGATCATACTTAGTTACAAGGACACATACTAGTATGTGGTCGGTCCAGCTGATCCATTGGATTTTCGGGATAGCCGTTAACCTGACGACTGAACTGATCGGGGCGATTGAAGTTAAAAAAAAAAAAAAAAAAAAAAAAAAAAAAAGGCAAGAAAAACCAAAAACAATATAAAATACAAAAACCCAAAAACATCAAAAATTTTAAAATTTTGAGAAGTTGATCTTGTTACAAGAAAGATGATAGTACACAGACGCTATCATACTGAGACATCAAAAAGATTTTCATTTCTGTATAGCTTATTTTCATTTTCCTTATATTGAAAAAAAAATCCAAAAAACATTCAAATAATCAGAAAATGAGAAATTGTATCCAACCTTTGGGAAGTGATGGCACACTGACAGTAGCATGATGTTAAAAAGATATAAAGTGAAAAATTGGTCATGCATAGTACTAATGTGATATATTGGTAGGCTTATCTTACTGAATTGAGTCTGGATTTGACCTATCTAAATCATTTAGATTGTCAGCTATGGGTGTACATCTAAGATAAATTGACGAGACGTCACTGTCTAAAGACCAATATCAATTGAGGATATGTCTTATCACGCGTACACGAATTACCATCGGCCCAAATTGGTTCCCCCAAAACCTAAATTCTTAAAGAATGTTAGATCTTCGTGTTGCAGGTCTGCTTTCATCGAAAGTCCCTTCTAAATCATATGCTTTAAACGTTGATTAAGGAGGAGTATTAAATATTTTATACTTCACCGGCTTTGGAATGATCTCCCTCTGTGATACGTAAGTATCGACCTGGACAGCGCTCTTCCATGCTGGGATATCTAAAGTTATTATCTCCCTCTGTGATACGTAAGTATCGACCTGGACAGCGCTGATAACTTGGATATTTGTATTAAATATCTTATGCTCCACCGGTTTTGGAATGATCTCCCTCTGTGATACGTAAGTATCGACCTGGACAGCGCTCTTCCATGCTGGTATATCTAAAGTTATTATCTCCCTCTGTGATACGTAAGTATCGACCTGGACAGCGCTGATAACTTGGATATCTCCTGAAAAAAAAAATAAAATAAATGATTTTGGGACAAGTAGATGAATACCGAACACGTATGTGAAAACATGATAAAATCATCAAGTTGCTAATTAAATTCGCAAGAATGTGAAAAGCAACAAAATTTGATGAAAAGCGAACAAAGGGGATCCTATAAGCTTATGGTCGTTTGTCAAAAATAAGATGCGCCGATTTGACTGTTCAATATGTTGTGAGGTCCTACATGAGTCAATCAAAAATATGGTGGGACACATAGCTGTGATCACAAGCAATTATCATAGAAATATGATTAAAGCAATTATCAAATGGTCATTGACAGACGAGAGGATGTTTGTTTAAGTTTAAATGGACAAATATACCCATAATCGCATCGGTAATATGTATCGACCAAAAGAAATTATATTGAACTTACTGAGTGCTACAATGTCAGTACTGATCCCATGTTCGGATCTTTCTCACAAAAAGAATGTTCATTATGTCTAGATTAATATTGTATATTCTTTTATTCAGAAAAATCAAAAACATGTGAAAAATCACGATAAGTCTCAGTAGATAGTCAAATAAGTCTGTATGATTTCTTATTATAGATCATTCTCAACCAAAAATATTGTACTTTAAATTTCGTACAGTTGCTTATTTCAGTTTGAATATTATAAAAATTCAAAAAGATTTTTATTCTGAATTATTTTTATTTTTATTCTGCTTTAATGTTGATGAGAAATCATCCAGTGACAGGTAGTCTGATCCCTGTCCCTCCTTGTAAATACTTTAAAAAAAAAAAAAAATCAAAAAGATTTTATTTCTATTTATTTTTCATTTTATTTAGTTCTGTTTGTTTGAAAATCGATGAGAAATCATCATGACAGGTAGTCTGATCCCTGTCTATTCCTACTAAATGTTTATCCAGTGTGTAGGAATGAAAGAAAACTTCATGCAGGTTGCTAAATGTTTATCTGCGCAACCGGCTGTGCATGAAAGAAAGAAGAAGTGGCAAGAAAACCCAAAGATGGTTGTGCCTGATATTTTTCCGTGTGTTTACTAATGTTTTATGGTCTATATGTTCTGTAGGAACTAAGCTCTCATTATCGGAAAATGTCTAAGAAAACTAACCAAGTGTCAAAAGTTTATGTTTTCTTGCAGGTTCAAAGGCACCACGATCGATGGCGGGGAATAAAAAGTTTAAAAGTTTATTTTTTCAAAGTTTTTTTTCCTCATTCGATCGAATATGTGGCTATTCGATCGAGTAAATCGATCGAATGAGACGATTCGATCGAGTCAGTTGTTGTGAGAATGAGAGTTGTTGCGAGAGACTTATTCGATCGATTGGTCCAATCGAACAAGTCCTGTCGATAATATGACATCTCATTCGATCGAATGAGTCCAGAAACAGTATAAATACTCAGACTCATTCGATCGGTCAGAATAGTTTGAAAAATTTTACAGAAAATTGCTCTCAAAATCGTTTTCGCGAATCCCTCGTTTTGATCCATTCATCTTACTCGGTTTTTCTCGTACATCACAAATATGTAAGATTTTTTGGATTATAACCGTGTTTTGATCAAGTTTTTGGTCGTTTTGTTCTCGGAATCGGACATTAGAAAGAAACACACAATAAACTGTTTTTAACCGTTTAAAACTTGTAGTTTAATGTTGATAAAAGTTTAATGTTGCTATCTGTGTGTTGTGTATCGTGTAAACGATCGAAAATTTCGATCGGGATTCTTCACATTCTGGGCTGCTGTTTGAAGGAGTCGAATCAGTCTATTCGGTCGAACGTGTCTCTTGTTCGATCGAATGAGACTTATTCGGTCAGTAGTTCGATCGAATCAGAGGTCAAAGGTGAAATCTATCTCATTCGACTGTCTGTGATCGAACTAGATCTCACTCGATCGAATGAGTAGCTCATTCGATCGAATCATTACTCATTCGATTGAACCAGTCCAGAAAGTTTGAAAATGTTAAACGCATTCAGTCTTTTCGATATCTGTTCGTTCTAACACGTTTATGTTTGCAGATAAAATGGCTGAAGTTGCAGAAGTTTTTGTGCCTTTCAAAACATCAATCAAGCACAACATTGTAGCCTTTCTTGACGAGAAGGCAAGCCATGGGAAAGACTTTGCAACCATGATCAAATTTCTGAAACGGTCCAGGATTCACGGACCTATCTCTAGGGTAGTAGAACCCATCATGTCAGTTCAACAGGAATTCTGGAGGAATGCCTCGCACGACAAAACAGCTGTGACGTCGGTAATTCGCTCCACTGTTAGAGGGCACGAAATTGTTGTATCTGCCCAAATCCTCAGGGAAGTCTGTGGGTTTGTTGATTCTGATTCAGATCCTACTGTGTTACATCCTGCTGGAACCAGAGGCTGTTTTGCCAGAATGAAGTACGACGGTGACCTAAATGCCGGTCTACTCCATAAAGCCAATCTGTGTCCAGAGTTCAAATATCTTGCACACGTGGTGATGCACTGCTTAGGGCCTCAAAGAACAAGTTTTGACAAATTGAGGGAAAGCATGCAGTTTACAATGGCTGCATTAGTGATGAACCGCCCCTACAACTTCTCGCAGATGACCTTCAGCCATATGGTGGAGAATCTTACAATAAAACAAGGGGCGGGTGAGAAGTTTCTACAGTACCCGCGATTTGTGCAAATGATCGTCGATAGTCAAGCTCCGGGTTTACTGAAAGAAAATGAGGGTGATGTGGTGAAACTAGACCACATGAAGAACGAAACCCTCAATCGATTAAAATCATACAAGGACCGCCCCACAAGGCCACCACACAAAAGGTGTTTTGGGCACGTGGCAAATCAGTCTTACAAGGCTCCTCCGAAGAGGAAGTGGAGGAAAGCCGCCAGTGATTCAGACGTCGAGAACTTACCTTATCAGAAAACCAGCGACGAGTCTGACACTGAGGAGGAGGCGGTACCGGCAGACACCAGAACAGATGCCGAAAAAGAGGCTGATTCATTCTTTAACGCTGAAGATCTGGATGCTGGTGATGAAGCAAGTGCATCGGATGTGCACTTTGCTGGTGAGGTTAGGGCCGAGGAGCAACTGGCCGATATAATTGCGGGCGAAGAAAGGCCTGCGAAGAGGCAAAAGAAGAAGGTTACAAGGAAGTATCGTAGTCTATTTTCTGATCTCCCACGTCCTCCACCGTTACAATCAGTTGGGACTTCGTCTGCTGCTCCTCCCGTTCAACAAGCACCACCACCACCACAGCAACCAGCACCACAACCAGCACCACAACCGACTACTCAACCTCAACCAGAAATGTCTATACCTCCTCAGGTTGCAACAGAACTAGCTGATCTTCACAAGGCCATGATGAAGATGTTCATGTTCAAGACTGAGCAAGAAGAGCTGAATAGATGGCAAGAAGAGCAAAATTGACTGAAAGATGAGCAGATTGCCAAACTTCAAGCCGAAAACGACATGCTCAGAATTGAAAACACTCAGCTGAATGCGACTGTCGCCGAACAGGGCTCTTCTATCAAGGAACTACGAGAGTCGAATCTAAGCCTTGAGGCGAAAGTAACAGAATTGAAAGGAGATGTTCTACGTTTGGAAGGTCCAACAAATGTTGATGTGGACACAGACGAACTTGACTCTTCAGATGATGGAGGTGAAGGTACTAAAGAGTGAGTTGAGTGAATGTAGTGAGGATTTAAATGTTAAATCTTGTTAAATGATGATTTTTGTATAAACTCAGTTTCATATGTAATGATATTGTATTTCATGTTTATGATATTACATATGTTTACTTAAAATTGTTGTTACATTGTGGTTGTTTAATCAAACAGGTGATGATGATCCGTTTAATGTCCAACCGCTGCAATCAAAAACAGCAGCAGAATTTTTCACGTTTCTACTGGACAATCCAAATGAGCAGCGAAACTTCGCAAGTGGAGACTTGGAAGAAGGTGAAATTTCTCATAATTTTACAGAAGAAGAATTGGAACAAATGTTTGAGTTATCCAACGTAGAAACAGGCAAGTATCTGGCTTTGCCTCCAACCGAACAAACGTCTTCTTCTGCTGCTACACCTGAATCATCATCATCTACGGCCACTGATCCCTCACACGTCGATCCCTCTCAATTTGATGACGTTGAAATGGAAGACTTGTCAAAGGAAGAGTACCCTGAATACTATACGTCTCAAAATGACGATCTTCCTAACTTTGCAAGTTTCTTCCAAAATGTAACAGAGAAGGAAATGCAGAAAAAGGCTGAAGAAAGGTCAAACAATATGGAACAGCCTTCTGAAGCGGTTCAAGCCGAATTTTTAGAGAAAACCGAGGAATGCAAGAAAGCATTCAATGCTATTCTTGAGAAGATAAGATCCAGACAACAAGCGAAGCCGACCATTCCTCATACAACGTCATATAAAATGAAGGGTCGCAGAACTTCAGGAGAAATTATCGCTTGGGCATGTCTGAAGGATCTTAACTGCGTAGCTGTCAAGAGAGAAAGGGGGGTTGAATACTTTCAACGTATTACTGATTTGAAGACCCTTCCTACTCATGATCTGAACCGTCTGAATTATCTTGATCTGCTATACGCCAACTCATCTCCATTTGCCACGTATTATCAGAATGTGTTGCGAAAAGAGTACAACACAAAATGGAAGATGATCACACCACAAAGGCCGAAGAGATATCTAAGCAAAAAGAAGATCGATCCGATCACCAACAGGCCAAAAGTTATTTTGAAGTACATGCCACCACTCACAATGAAGAAGATTCCTCTTAGAAAGATGAAGCAGGACTTCTACAAATCATTCAGGCATTGGTACTATGATGGAAGACTGCATGAGGCAGTTATTGTGCTCAATGACTATGGAAACTGGAGCACAATTCGTATTTTTGATCCAATGTGGCTCACAAATTTGTCAAAGGAGGATGTCTATACGTTGTACAAGACAGAGATTCTTTACGCTCCCGAAGACATAGAGCAAGCGTTAACGTACAGAAATGTCATTAGGATTTGCTTTGCCTATGACATACATGCAGGATCAAATTGGAAAGAACAACAGAAGAAGTATGCCCAAGAAACTAAAGATTAATTGTCATGTCTATCGTTTATCTTGTTTCTTGTTGTAATTCAAAGTTAAATCTTCTGATTGTAATTGTGTTGAATTGAATAAAATATGATTTGGAATATTGTAATAGATTATGCTTTAAATGTCAATTTTGCAAATCTAATACAATTGTGCTTAAATATTAATCCAAAATTCCAATTGACAGCGTCTCAGGATATGCGGAACCTATGGTAAGTCTGACTGACTGTACCATTTGATAAAGAGAGAACTCCATGAAATAAGGAGTCTGTGGATGCAACGTATGCACCACTAGTTTTGAGAAAAGAGAGAGTGAGATAACTCCAAGGGGGAGTTACGGTCGAGCAAGAGAACTCGATTGGTTACAATCAAATAGAACTGGCTCCAAGGGGGAGTTTGTTAGGACATGAAATGTCACATGTATGTCCCCAGTTCTATCAGGTTGGTTCAACAAGAAACCAACGATCGTGAAACCAAGTTAACGTACTGAAAATGTCAAACGAAGCTGATTCGATCGAATCAGTGACTGATTCGATCGAACCAGATCTCATTCGATCGAATGGGTATCTCATTCAATCGAACCAGTTTTCGATATATAAACGTTACTTAGGAAATTTCACAGGGGCTTCTGAACAGAACACACACTCACGTAAATCACAGAACCAGCAGCCTCCAGAAACTCTCTCAAGCGTTCTTCGTGTTCTTGGTCGTTTCCTCCAATCCTAGGCGTCAAACTCCTTTAGGAATCGTACCTACGTGCCCGTTGATCACCACCGAATCGCCGTGTTAGAGGATTCCGCACTCTAACACGTTGCCCCGTGAATCGTTGGGAAACCGAGTCCCAAATCGGTCCTACACCCTCCTTTCCATGCCTCCTCGAAATCCTCACTTACCTGAAAAGCTGTAACATCCCAAAATTTAGAAGAATAATATTTCATATCGATCTGTTATGTCTGGAAAGTTTACTTAAGTTAATAAGTAACTAGTAAAATGGTAAAAGGGAAAGATAAGTAGGCTAATTAAAAGGAATTAATCATGGACTAAAAAGGAAAGATGGGCCTTAGGTCCATGGGCTTAAGGGAGTATAAATACCCCCTTAAACCCTAAATCTTTCCATTTCCATCCATATTATCCATCTTATTCCCTCTATACACCATAGCACACCTATAAACCCTTCCATTTCGGCTGCAAGCAAGAACAAGGATCCGGGATCAAAATTAAACCTTGTATTGATAGATCCTTAGGATACAAGCTAAATAGAAGGTCAAGTCTCGTAACCAACCTAGCTGGGACCTTAGAAACGTCTAAAGGTACGTTCTTTAACCTTAAAGGTTACGTTTTATATGAACGGTTTGCTATGAAACGAAACCCTAGAGTAGGTCGGGTCTAAATGCTTCATAAAAATGCAAACTTGATGATTAGAATGAACTTAATAGACCTATGGCAATATACGGCTCATAGATAAACCCTAGATCTAGACTATAACGTTTTAACTCTATAAAGGTTTAAGCTTTATGTCTAAAACGGGTTAGACCTTGAAGCCATGATGATAATGGGTGAAAAACGGTTATGAATGATAATAAAAAGGGGTTAAAAGTTCATGAGTTAAACCATAGAACAGTTACTGAGCAAGGTAGAAACATAAAGATAGAAAGATGAGCTGAACTGGGGGTTCTCAGCCAGGACTGAGGGTTCTCGGCCAACCCGTGTTTTCGGCCAGGTATGGGATTTTGGTCAAAACAAGAGTTCGGTCAAACTCGAGTTCTCGGTCAAACCTGAGTTCTCGGTCAGACCAGAGTTCTCGGTCTCCAGGGTTCTCTACCAAGGGTTCTCGGCTGACCAAGTCCTCTTTTGGGTTTTTGGCTGAATCCAGTTGGGCCTAGATGGACAGTTGGGCCCAGATAGTGAACAGTTGGGCTTGAAACAACTAAGCCCGCATCATGCTAAGCCCTTATCTAATTTAAACAAGCTAGCCAATTGTGCACAGTTTAACCCCAGCCAGGGGCTCTGCCCCTTGGACCCCGCTAGCAGCTGCCGCCCCTAGAACTCCGCTGCCAGGGGCGCTGCCCCCGGACCCCCGTTTGTTGAGGGCAATAATTAAACTAGAAACGCGATATGGGTAGTGATAGTTAGATTGATACGTGTACTTGTTATACAGTTAACCGTGCACAATTAAAGAAGGGGTTAACGATTAACGGTGAACGCAACAGGATCCAGGTGAGTTTCTAGCCCCACTTCCTTGTTATGTTTTCGGGGCTGTGTGCATACTCGATGTGATTTGTTAATACACGTATCCTAAGTGATAAGTGTATACCCAATGTGATATATGTGAACGGTATGAATGATCGCTTGACGGCACGTGAACGATCTTCGGATATTGCGCGTACTGTCAAGTTATAATTATGACTATGAATGTTATGTAAAATGTATGAATGATATGTATGTATGTTATGAATGAATGTAATAGATAGAAAAGTAGAAAAGGGACCAGACCCTTATAATATCTGTGATGGTAGGGACCAGACCCTAATAATATATGTGATGGTAGGGATCACGCCCTAATAATATCTATGATGTTGGGGACCAGACCCTTATAATATCTGTGAGGTTATAGGGTGGAAGGCTCTTTAAATAGGATGGATAGTTATGTATTAAAAGTAAGTATGAATAACGTACACCCCTTCGGGCATGTGTGCAAGTATGTGAACCAATTGTATGTTGTATGATTACCTAGAACACACTCAGCGTAGCTGACTTTTAGTATGCACGTAGGTGAGTAGATTGAAACAGCTAGCTTGAGTGGGGACACATGGAGGAAGAATAAAGAAGCTGGCATCTGAAGTTTTATTGTTAATGTTTAAAGTAAAAGACATGTTTAAGTTATGTTTTAATGAAAAGTTATGGATATTTGTAATGACTGCTGATGTTTTATGTTATTCCGCGAAAGTTTTAATCAACTCTGATATTTAGAACTGTGTTTATGAGTAAATCCAACGCTAAAGTAGGGCACCGGGATCGGGGCCTTACAAGTTGGTATCAGAGCAAAGTTCAAGAGATTTAAGCATACTACATGCTTAGACTCGAATAGAGAATAGGATTTTAGTAAGAAAAGAAAGAAGATGTCAGTTCAAGAATGACATGTGTCACTCAAGAAAGCTCAGTAAAGGTAAAGTGTATAGTTAAAAGACGTATGTGAAATGATAAGGAAGGTTATGTGAATGATAGGGATAGGATTACATGATTGCTCTGATTGACAAACTGTTTAAAGTAGTACCAGCACAAATAGACTCAAAAGGGGAACTGTATAGGACACGGAAAGTAACGTGATCAGCTAATCACAACTGGCCACTATTATTACCTGTTAGCCTTACTATCCTTGTACTAAATAGTTCCTTGAGTGATGACGTTTGTGTTTTCCCTTGTTAGAATACAATGGCTGGAACGGGAGAAAATGTGGGAGCTGGAGGTCGCACAGGGCGCCGTGGAAGGCCTTGTCGTGCCCGAAAACCTTCGATAGAAGAAGCTTCCAACACGAGAGACGAAGGAAGCGCAGCTGGAGGAGACCAGAACAACAATGAAGGGGTTCAACTAGATCCTGCAATCCAAGCAGCTATTGTTCAAGCTGTAGCCACTGCTGTTAAGAACTTGAACCAGGAGGGGTCTGCTAGAGGCCATGAAAGTACCGCTGAAGGAGCGGGAGGAAGGGGTAGGAAAGATGACGAAGGAGAGAGGGAGGCTTCGAGTGTGGTAAGGTCTGTGAAGGTTGATGATAGGAAAAGGGGCCGAGGTGGGTGCAACCATAAGTCTTTCAAGGAATGTGACCCGCCAAAGCTGACTGGTTTGGGAGACGCAATCGCTACTCTTCAATGGATAACCACTATGGACAAGGTTATCCGCGTTAGCGAGTGTCGTCCCGATCAAGCTGTCGGTTATGCCACCCAATCGTTTGTAGATGAGGCGATGTATTGGTGGGAGTCGATTGAGCAGAGAAGGAGTCGAAAGGAAATAAAGGCTATGAGGTGGGAGGATCTGAAAGAACTGGTTATGAAGAAATTATGTGCTGACGCCGAGGTTGAGAGGGTGGAGATGAAGTTCCTGTACTTGAAAGCTGGGATGATGACACATCGTGAGTACACCACCGAGTTCAACCGAATGTTTAGGTTGGTGCCTGAAATGGTCTACAATGAGGCTAAGAGGATCAAGTGTTACGTGAGGGGATTGCCACAAAAAGTTTGCCTACTAGTCAGGGCAAATAAACCTGCTACCTTTGACTCTGCTGTTGAACTCGCACAGATGGATTATGAGGACCTGTCTATGGATGATGTTGTTGTGGTTGAGGAGAAGAAGGATAAGAAGTGGGTCACTCCTGTTAAACGACTTGGTACTCAGTTGTGAAACTTCAAGGATAAGAAGCAGAAAGTGTGGGAGAAGAAATTCTGTAAGACCTGCGGAAAGATGCATGGTGGTGAGTGTAAGTGGAGTAGGAGTTCTGATGTTTGTAACAAATGTAGAAAAATTCATGGTGGAGAATGCAGGATGGGGTCTAATGCGTGCTATAAGTGTGGGAAGGTAGGGCATTATGCCAATGAGTGCAGTGCGAAGCCAGCATGTTACAAATGTGGCAAGACATGCCATATGGAGAGAGAGTGCACCGATGGTGAGGCTGGAGGTAGTGCGAAGAAGGATGCGGAACCAACAAGGCCAAAGACCAGAGCCTACATGCTGACGCAAGAACAATCCAAGCAGATTCCCGATGTCGTCACAGGTAAGTTTCTAGTAAACGGTGTTTCCGCTTCTGTGTTATTTGATTCGGGTGCGAACAAAAGTTTCGTAGCCACGCTATTTAGTAAATTAGCTAAAATGAAATGTTGCCGAGTGTCTGAAACTTTTATAGTAGAAACCGCTAGTGACACTTCGGTTAAAATAATGAGAATGGTTAAGGACTGTAAGATAGAGTTAGAGGGATATGAGTTCCCTGTTACCCTGTATGTTTCGATGTGGTTTTGGGAATGGATTGGTTGTGTGAGTATGAAGCTCAGATAGTGTGTAAGAGTAGGATAATAAGGTTAAAGTCCTTGGATGGTAGTGTGGTGATGGTTTATGGTGATAAGGAAAGTTCTGGGCTTAATGTCATTTCGATGATAAAAGCTGAGGGATTATTGAGGCGAGGGTGCGGTGCTTACCTGGCGTATGTTGTCAACGCTACGGCCGAGACGAAAGAATTGAAAGATGTTCATATCGTGCGCGACTACCCGGAAGTATTCCCTGAGGATCTTTCGGGGTTGCCACCAGAGCTAGAGATAGAATTCCAGATAGATTTAGTACCAGGAGCCCAACCCGTCGCGAAAGCGCCTTACCGTCTAGCACTGTCCGAGATGAAAGAATTGATGTCCTAACTGCAAGAACTCCTCGACAAAGGTTTTATTAGACCAAGTGTTTCCCCGTGGGGCGCACCAGTGTTATTCGTGAAGAAGAATGATGGAAGTTTGAGAATGTGCATAGATTATCGCGAGTTGAATAAGCTTACGGTAAAGAATAGATATTCTTTGCCAAGGATTGATGATCTATTTGACCAACTTCAAGGCTCAAGTTGGTTCTCACGAATAGATCTTAGATCAGGCTATCATCAATTGAAGGTGAAGGAGGCAGACATCCTTAAGATAGCGTTTCGGACGCGATATGGACACTACGAGTTCCTCGTGATGTCATTCGGTCTAACGAATGCTCCCGCAGCATTTATGGATATGATGAATAGGGTGTGTCGGCCAATGTTGGATAAGTCAGTTATCGTCTTCGTTGATGATATATTGATTTATTCCAGAAGCGAGTATGATCATGCCGAGCATATGAGAGAGGTATTGGAGACTCTAAAGAAAAAGAAGTTGTATGCTAATTTTTCGAAGTGCGAGTTCTAGTTAAGATAAGTGCAATTTCTAGGTCACGTGATAAATCTTGACGGGATTACCGTTGACCCAGCCATGATTGAGGCGATAACGAACTTGAAGACTCCACAGAATCCGACTGATATACAAAGTTTCCTATGGTTAGCTGGCTACAATAGGAGATTAATCGAAGGTTTCTCCAAGATAGCCGTACCGTTGACCGGTATGACCCGAAAGTCGATAGTATTCAGTTGGGGAAAGTTTCAAGAAGAGGCTTTTCAGGAGTTAAAGAAGAGACTCATGCAAGCTCCAATCCTTGCTTTACCCGATGGTGACGAGGATCTGGTTGTTTGTACTAATGCTTCGCATCTTGGGTTAGGTTGCATGTTGATGCAGCGAGGGAAAGTGATAGCTTACGCGTCTAGACAATTGAAAGTGCACAAGAGTACTTATCCGACGCATGATTTAGAACTAGTAGCCGTAGTGCATGCTCTCAAGATATGGAGGCATTATCTGTATGGTACTAAGTGTACTATTTACACAGAACATAAGAGTTTAAAATACTTCTTCGAGCAGAAAGAACTGTACATGAGGCAAAGAAGATGGTTGGAATTGATTAAGGATTATGACTGCGACATTAAGTATTATCCTGGTAAAGCTAATGTGGTCGCTGACGCGCTGAGTCGTAAGAATGAGCAAGTCCTTGCAACAGTAAAGTCATACCAGCTGATTATGAATTCAAGTCTTTTTGAAGAAATCACCATAGTGCAGTCAGAAGTGTTAGGAGACGAGAAGTTAGTAAAGAAGGAAAGAATTTATGTCCAGCAAGATGAGTTGATGGAAAACACTCATGGTGTTAAGACTAGGTTCAACCGTATGTGGATCCCACACCATGGTGATCTCAGAGGTCGAATATTAGATGAACCTCATAAGTCGAGATACTTGATTCATTCTGGAGCTACAATGATGTACCAAGATTTGAAAAGAGATTATTGGTGGCCAGGGATGAAAAACGATGTAGTGGATTATGTTAATATGTGCTTAACTTGTTTCAAAGTCGAACATCAGAAGCCTTATGGAAAAATGAAACCGCTTGAGATACCTGAGTCGAAATGGGAACACATCACTATGGATTTCATAACTAAGCTACCTCGTACAGCTAAGCAACATGATACCATATGGGTGATTGTGGACTGTTTGACCAAGAGTGCTCACTTTTTGCCTATACGAGAGGCTATCTCGTCAGAAACGTTAGCAAGCTTGTTCATTAAAGAGGTTGTGGCTAAACACGGAGTGCCGTTAATGATCGTGTCTGATAGAGATACTCGGTTTACTTCAAGGTTTTGGAAGAAGTTCCATGAGTCTATGGGAATGAGATTGAACATCTGTACGGCGTATCATCCTCAAACAGATGGAGAGTCTGAAAGGACGATCCAAACCCTTGAGGATATGCCACGTGCTTGTGTTTTAGACTTTGGAGGAATTCGGGATGATCATTTGCACCTAGCAGAGTTCTCCTATAACAACAGCTACCACTCAAGTATTGGTGTGCCACCGTTTGAAATGCTCTATGGTAGACAATGTAGAACTCCCGTATGTGGGGGAGAGATTGGTCAAAAGTAAATGGGAAGCTTAGAGGTGGTTCAAGAAACGTCCTCAAAGTTCGATCAGATTAAGGCTAGGATGAAAGCTGCTCAAGACAGACAGAAGTCATATGCTGATAAGCGGCGACGACCGATTGAGTTTAACGTTGGTGACAATGTAATGCTCAAGGTCTCACCTTGGAAAGGGATTTTCGTTTCAGGAAGAGAGGAAAGTTGAGTCCGAGGTATATCGGACCGTTTAAGATTATAGATCGCGTGAATGATGTGGCTTATAAGCTGGATTTACCCGACGAGTTAGAAGGAATTCATTCAACCTTCCATGTTTCTCATCTGAGGAAATGTCTAGCTGATGAAACGTCTCACGTGCCATTGATGGACATCGAGGTTGATGAACAGCTGAACTACATTGAGCAACCAATAGAGATCGTTGATCACAAGGAAAAGTAGCTTCGTCACAAGTTTATACCATTGGTGAAAGTGATATGGAAGCATCGCAAAGGGTCAGATGCCACTTGGGAAGCTAAAGATGAGATGCATAGATTTTACGCTAGTCTGCTTAAGTAATAGTTAGGTTTCGGGGACGAAACCTCTTTAAGGAGGGAAGACTTGTAACATCCCAAAATTTCGAATAATAATATTTCATATCGATCTGTTATGTCAGGAAAGTTTACTTGAGTTAATAAGTAACTAGTAAAATGGTAAAAGGGAAAGATAAGTAAGCTAATTAAAAGGAATTAATCATGGACTAAAAAGGAAAGATGGGCCCTAGGTCCATGTCCTTAAGGGAGTATAAATACCCACTTAAACCCTAAATATTTCCATTTCCATCCATATCATCCATCTTATTCCCTTTATACACCATAGCACACCTACAAACCCTTCCATTTCAGCCGCAAGCAAGAACAAGGATCCGGGATCAAAATCAAACCTTGTATTGATAGATCATTAGGATACAAGCTAAATAGAAGGTCAAGTCTCGTAACCAAGCTAGCCTTGACCTTAGAAATGTCTAAAGGTATGTTCTTTAACCTTAAAGGTTACGTTTTTTATGAACGGTTTGCTATGAAACTTAACCCTAGAGTAGGTCGGGTCTAAATGCTTCATAAAAATGCAAACTTGATGATCAGAATGAACTTAATAGACCTATGCCAATATATGGCTCATAGATAAACCCTAGATCTAGCCTATAACGTTTTAACTCTATAAAGGTTTAAGCTTTATGTCTAAAACGGGTTAGACCTTGCAGCCGTGATGATAATTGGTGAAAAACGGTTATGAATGATGATAAAAAGGGGTTAAAAGTTCATGAGTTGAACCATAGAACAGTTACTGAGCAAGGTAGAAACATAAAGATAGAAAGATGTGCTGAACAGGGGGTTCTCGGCCAACCCGTGTTTTCGGCCAGGTATGGGATTTCGGTCAATACAAGAGTTCGGTCGGTCAAACTTGAGTTCTCGGTCAGACCAAATTTCTCGGTCTCTAGGATTCTCTGCCAAGGGTTCTTGGCTGACCAAGACCTCAATTGGGTGTTGGGCTGAATCCAGTTGGGCCCAGATGGACAGTTGGGCCCACATAGTGAACAGTTGGGCCTGAAACAACTAAACCCACATCATGCTAAGCCCTTATCTAATTTAAACAAGCTAGCCCATTGTCCTAAGTGGTGCAAACAAGCCCAACTTAGAAAATAAGTTAAGATCCTAATTTAAACAAGCTTAACCCCAACCAAGGGCTCTGCCCCTTGGACCCCGCTAGAGGCTGCCGCCCCTAGAACCCCACTGCCAGGGGCGCTGCCCCCGAACCCCCGTTCGTTGAGGGCAATAATTAAACTAGAAACTCGATATGGGTAGTGATAGTTAGATTGATACGTGTACTTGTTATACAGTTAGCCGTTCAATTAAAGAAGGGGATAACGATTAACGGTGAACGCAACAGGATCCAGTGAGTTTCTAGCCCCACTTCCTTGTTATGTTTTCGGGGCTGTGTGCATACTCGATGTGATTTTTTAATACACGTATCCTAAGTGATAAGTGTATGCCATATGTGATATATGTGAACCGTATGAATGATCGCTTGACTGCATGTGAACGATCTTCGGATATTGTGCGTACCGTCAAGTTATAATTATGACTATGAATGTTATGTAAAATGTATGAATGATATGTATGTATGTTATGAATGAACGTAAGAGATAGAAAAGTAGAAAAGGGACCAGACTCTAACAATATTTGTGATGGTAGGGACCAGACCCTAATAATATATGTGATGGTAGGGATCAGACCCTAATAATATATGTGATGTTGGTGACCACACCCTTTATAATATCTGTGATGTTAGGGACCAGACCCTTATAATATATTTTAGGTTATAAGGCGAAAGGCTATTTAAATAGGATGGATAGTTATGTATGAAAGGTAAGTATGAATAATGTACACCCCTTCGGGCATGTGTGAAAGTATGTGAACCGATTGTATGTTGTATGATTACCTAGAACTCACTCAGCGTAGCTGACTTTTAGTATGCACGCATGTGAGTAGATTGAGACAGCTGGCTTGAGTGGGGACACATGGCGGAAGAATAATGAAGCTGGCATCTGAAGTTTTATTGTTAATGTTTAAACTAAAAGAAATGTTTTAAGTTATGTTTTAAAGAAAAGTTATGGATGTTTGTAATGACTGCTGATGTTTTATGTTATTACGCGAAAGTTTTAATCAACTCTGATATTTAGAACTGTCTTTATGAATAAATCCAACGCTAAAGTAGGGCACCGGGATCGGGGCCTTACAAAAGCTTATTAATATATTGATCAACACAACGTGTTGGTGAGTTTCCTTTATATCAAAATAGTCCATATATATATATATATGAATCGAAAACAACATCCATATAATTATATCCGATATCAATTCTTGTGTAATCGTCACTACACATCGAATTATATCCAAAATATCCCGTGTATAATGGTCTACTGCCATTATATCACAAATACGTATGTAATGATCTATCGTCATTACATCACAAAACAATAAGCATTTTACTTTTTAAACAAATCGTACTGTTGTAAACTAGCTAAGAATAAAACATTACGTATGACTATCATAGTTGATAACACGATACATACCAGACTCAAAATATACCCACCTTTAACCCAACGCGATTAGAAATGGGGGGTGTCACCTCGATAGATCTACCAATATTTATGTGCCCCTTTCTAGGGTTAACCGTTATTTAGCCAACTAGACTCATCCCGGTTTTGATACAGTTTGTAAAATAAAATGCCTTTGCAATATCAAAAGGGTTCCATATGAAATGAAGAATATGGTTTTCCCCCAAAACGCAATTAAATATCGATTTAAAACAATTTCAGTTAAAAAACAAAGGGGGTTTCGATAGAGAAACTCACGGTTTTGTAGCTTTTCGTTTCAAAAAATCTTGTGCCCTATATTAGTACACGTTTTGTTAATAAAAACTTGATTTTTGTTTTTATACAAAACTCTTTTTAATTTATTAGTCCTACTCTAGTATACACATAAGCAAATAAACGAGTACACATAGTTCAGTATTCCGTTAACTATTATTTAATTAATTAAATTAATTAATAAAAAATTAAAATATAATAAAATATTTTAAGTTTCAGTTACTGTAAATTTTTAAGAAAATATTAATCTTCTATTTTTCACAAAACTTGTCGTTTTTGTCGGTTTTATGCTTGAAATGCATTGTTTTGGTTTTTCGTTTAAAATGTTACTTATAAATCATGGAAAATACTTGTTACATGTATATTAATAAAGTTTTACAAGTTAACTTGTGAAAATATTTTTTTTCATTTTTGTTAATATTTTCTTAAAATAGCAACTTTTTAACGTTTTCGTGTCGGTTTTCGCGACACGAACCGTTTAAGACTAAGTTTTATTATCTTGTCTTTTTATAATATATTTACTTATGTTATACATTAGTATTTTACCACTTTAGGGCCTGTACTAAAACATGCCCTAATAGTTGTGTCGGTTTCGTTTAAAAAGCCAATTTTTCGACCGTTTACGTTACCGACAAGTCAAATAAATTGCACAAGTCTATACTAATCATCCTATGAACTAAACACATATAATAACATATAATTTACCATAAAGTGCAGTTTTGACTATATATGTTCATAAGATACTTTTAATCGAGTTTTTCGGTTCCTAGTTCGTATTTTAGATTTCCTTAACAATGTTAATAGTTAAGCTTGTTATTTTTTATATATATAATTATATTTAAATATTTTAAAAGTCCAGATTTTAACTTATTTTATGAGTTCCTAATAATTCGAAAATGATACTTTTTAATAAAGATTCTCATTTTCTTTTAAAAGAATCTAAGTGTTCATGATCCAAGTATTGTCCTTTTTAATAACATCATGTTTTTGCTTTTTAAAAGTTTCTATTCCTTTATAACTAATTACTTTTATATTATTCCCATATTTATCAACCTTTTAAACAATCATTTAATCAAAGGATCATGGATTTATAAAATTTTCTAAGTGTTGTTCTAACAAATTTTCCTATTTTAGTAACTTTTAATATTTGATAATTCTAATTAATCTAATTCTTCCACATTGATTAAATACCATTTTATGTTTATTTCATTCAATTAGTTTGATAGGATTTCATGCATCCTAGATAATCTATTCCCATTTTATTCTTCCAATTCACCATTTAACAAAGTTTCTATCTTTAGCAAGTTGTTTGTTTATTTTAACAATGTTTTAACTAATCCAAGTTTCTAATTATCCACCCTATCTTAGTTTAAGTTGTTTTTAATCACCTATTGATTATATATATTACAAGTATTCACATAAAAATCCAATTTTCATCTTTTCTTAGATTAAAGTTTTCTTATTTAGTAACTTTAACAAATTTTCAAGTTCTATCTACTATTTCTAACATACAACTTATCTTATTTCCAATTAGGTTGTTCCGGCAACATCTTTTGATTCAAGAATTCATTCAAAACCTCTTAATTAACTTAATACAAAAAATCCCCAATTTTCACAATTATGAACATATTCTTATTTTATCCATCTCTAACACAATTTTTAACAATTTAAGTCCATAATAACAAATTTATGAATAATAATTAATCCAAACTTCATTGTAACAATAAACCCTAGAATCAAGTTCTTTCAAATTCATCAAAGGTTCAAGAGATTATTAACACCCAATATCAAATCTAATAATCAATATAGGGTCTTTAGGATGTATGTATGCATGTGTATTAAGTTTTGATCCCCCCTTCCACACATATACATACACCCACAACACATTTATACACATACACCTACTCACATTATCAAACTTTCAATCATCAACTCAAGAACATCAAACCTTGTATAACCATAATCAATACTTAATTAATCTTAACATAATACTTACTTGATTCTTGAGATTTTTGAAAGATGAATATAGTGTTTATGTGTGAGTGGTGTGTTGAGCTTCCTTCCTAATAGCTCCTTAATAGCTTAATCCCTTCTTGATCTTGATTTAAATCTCCGTGTTCTTGATTATGTGTATGTGTGTGTTTAGTGTTGATTTGAATTTGGTTTGGGTGTATTGGGAGGGGGGTTGGCCATAGCTTTTTAAGGGAGAGGGAGAGGGTAGGGTAGAGTATTGAGTTGGATAATAGGGTGAGTGGCGGATGGCCTCATTTCTTTACAACTCATTCACCTTCTAGAAACACCAATCATTGGTATGGAGAGTTGGAGGATGATCATTGGTGCAAATGGGAGGTGGGGGTGTGAAGTGTTAAGGGGGGCGGTTATGGGAATGGGGGGGGTATATAAGGGGTTTTTGGTTAATAACTAGGTATTTTCGATTAATCGTTTAACGTATTGTGTGATTAAAATATCCAAACGGATCCCGTTTTCAATAATTTTTATTAGACTTTAAACGAAATCACATTCCTAACAGTATGGACTATAAAAACCATTTTCTTTAAAATAGTTTATGTGGGGTCCTTTCCGGGTCCTGTACTGGCTCGTGTTTGCTTATTTTCCAATTTTCGTGATTTGAGCCTTCCTAAATTATATTTTTATGTTGTCTCAGATGTTTTCATATATATTTTGAATTTTTGAGATTGTTTAATAAATCTAATGGTTTATTTACTTACTGGCTCGCTGCCCGAGTTTTTTCACGTTTTTCTCGTTTCGTGTTGAAATTTGGACTTTTTGTTGACTTTACAAGATAATGATTCTTAATAAAGAGAGATTTTATTAATAAAACAAAATTAGGATGGATAAACGTGATTGCATTAGTGAATTTAGTTTAAGAAATTTAGGAAAATATCCCTTCATTTAAGAAATTTCGTCCAGAAATTTAGGAAGTTTCACTGGTTTCTGACTCTACTAGAAACAGATGAGGGTATTTTTGTTTCATCTGGTCTTGTCGTTCCCAGGTGAACTCGGGACCTAGTCTCGAGTTCCAACGAACTTTGACCAGCTTGATTTGCTGATTAGACACCTCAACTTGTCCACTCGTTTGTGGATGGTAAGGTGTGGCAATTCTGTGATCAACACCGTATCGTTTAAGCAATTTTCCAAATTTAAAGTTTTTGAAATGAGATCCCCCATCATTTATGATGGTTCGGGAGGCTCTAAATCTTGAAAATATATTACTTTGCACAAAATTGCAAATGACTGTGTGATCATTCGTCCTAGTGGCTATTGTCTCGACCCATTTAGACACTTAGTCGACGGCCACTAGGATGTATAAATTACCATGTGAATTAGGGAATGGGCCCAGCGGAATACGCCCGAGTGTGACGTACAGATTACCCAAAACACATATGACACTATTAAGTGACGATAATTTCATTAATTCATTCAAAACCTAAGTACACAAGTTGTTTAATAAAACAAATACAAAGAGAAAGGAACAAACAAACGTCTTCTTGTTTATTATTTAAATAACCTAACTTCTAATGACTTCATATCTTTCATCCTCTAACAAAGGTACCTGTAACATATATATAAAATAATTTCAACTAACTTAATTGTTGGTGAGGTCACACCGTTTAAATAATATATAAAACCATACAATTCCATGAAAACTTGTGAAAAATCATATAAAGGTTCTTTACACTAGAATAAATGGTCCATGAGTGTAAAGAATAAATAAAGGTCTTTTCCAGTTGGGATTGTACACCAACGTACTAAGATCAGAGTCCATTTTCCACTAGAAACAATGGTCCATGAGTGCAAAGGGGGGGCGTATGATCATACTTATCGGAGAAATCCATGCACGTAATATCGAAGAAGTCCATGATGCGAATTGTAGTTTGTAAATAATAAATAAAATAAATTGTATTTTTGATAGGATATATATGCTACCCCCAAAATAGTTAAAAATGGTAAAAGGGGGTGTGGAAACTCACCTTGAAGTTGAAGACAAACTTGAAATAAAATCGTAAGTGTGTAATTGAAACCAAAGCAAGTGAACGTCACGAACTAAAATAATAAAAACAAAATAATTACTAACTAATTTTATGGAAAATAAAGTGTTTGTTTTAAGGTTCATGTATTATTATTTATATATACTTTTACCCATTTTATTGTATTGTAATATTAAGTTTAATGGATTTTGACGATTTATTATTATAATATTAATTATAAGTTTTATACTAAATTTGTATATAATTATGTCACCGTTACCGGTATGATTATTAGTATAAGTGTTTCTTGATTTAGAATTTATAAAATTACAACGACAGTATATATATATTATCTATATAATTATTTTACGAGTTTTAACGAGCAGTTTGGGTTTGTAAAAGTTGATTTTTAAACGAAAAACTGTTAACAGAAATCAAAACATCTTTTATTTATCTATAAAACTAATTTTATTTATTTTGAATGACTTATAAATATATATTAAGTTTATTAAAATTGATAAACATGGTTTTTAAAATAAATAAAAAGGATCTGATGTGCCCGGGTGTCCACGTCCACACCAAACATGACCAACCACTGGACCAAACCATTATTGTTGAAAACTGATGGAAACAATTAGATATAAACAGAAGATCATATTCATCATCTTCATCACATAAAACCCTAGATTCAATTCTCCATAATCGTTCTATGTTTGTTAGATTTAGGTTAGGGGTTTTGTTTGTCGGATCAAAACACTAGAAATTAACCTATCAATTACCTCTTATGATGCCGGAATAAGGTTGAATGACGAGTTGGCCAGAAAAACAAACTTTGATAAGCAACTGGTATTTTAGAGAGTGTTAGAGAGGAGATTTGAGGTTGGTGCGAGTTTTGATGTTGGTTTGGATCTTATTTATAGTACCAATTGGAGCGTCTAGATGTTAAAGAGCGTTAATTGGATTTTACTATTATTTCGGAGGTTACCTTGATTAATCGGCCGTTATATAGTTGTTGTTATGAGTTTTTAATTGAAGATAATCATTTTTCGATACGTTTTGATGATTCTACACGATGTAAACGGGTCAAACGACGATACAATTGGGGCGTTTAGGTTCGCCAGAAGTTCGCCATCGCCGGACTCCGGTCGTCAGAAAATCGCGGAAAGGAAGGTTCTGGGGGCCGGGGTAGGGTTTATAATAATAATATTATATTATAATTTAAATTCCAATTTACACTATAAGCCCCTCAACTTTGAATCATTTTATATATTGTTTTTAAACTTATAAATATTTACCCTTTAAATTTATAATTATACATAATTGATTAAAATGTAATATCTTTAGATTATTTATATTTTATACCTGATAGTTTGGAGATTGATTATTTTATCAACTTTTAAAGCTTAGAGACTCGTTAATTGAACAATACGAATATAGAGTAAACGGATATGAACTATAAATCATTGACCATGGTATAAATTGAATACTTTCAATCACAAATACATTAAACTGACAAAACGGGTCGGTTAAACGAATTCAATATAAAAATACATAAACGAATTTGAAATATATATATACATACACACACACATACACACACACACACACACATATATATATATATAAAGAACAAAAACCGAAAATTTAACATGGGTCGGGTTTTCGGGTTTGAAAAGTAACGAATGTTACAGGACTTACAAGTTTTTGAAATTTCGTCCCAAAATTAATATAGAAATAAAAAAAATAAAAGAGAAAAACTAATAAACGGAGATGTTGGAAATTTTAGCAATTTTATACATGCACAATTAAAATAAAATATCGTAGATCTTTGAATGACCCGAAAGAATGCCACAAAAAGAAAATATGACAACGACACTTATATATAGGATGTACCATCGGCGTATCCACCATGCCCTTATCATATTGTATTTGTCCTGTCTCCAAAAATCAGTCCAAGTTCCGAGTTATTTCACACAACCAGACTTATTTTATTTTCCATGCGAGGCCTTTGATAATTACGTGTCGACCCATAATTACCTCTATCGTCGGATGGTCCATATAGCTTGCCCTATTGTGTGGTTTAAGACATAGACATTTGAGAAATAAATAAAATTATGATATAGAACGTTGAAAATCAAAACTAATGAATAAAAAGGGTAAAAACATTACAAAAGATATTGATAGACTGTAACATCCTGATTTTGATAAGAATTAATAAAATAAATCGTTTATATTATAGTGTGTCGTGTATCGGTTTAATTAAATAAACTAATAGAATGTGAGCTTGGACTTTAGAAGATGAAATAAGAAATGGAATGGGCCTTAGGTCCATGGGCTTAAGGGAGTATAAATACCCCTTAAACCCAAAACCTTTCCATTTTTATCCATTCTCTACACCATAGCCTACACAAGACCATCCTTTAACCTGAGCCTAGATCCGAAGTTGAAAACCCGAGATTTGTTGGTGCTAGAACGTTGTGACGAACCGAACCTACATCAAAGACCAGCTCGTTTTCGTGGTTCTACTCGTCTAAGGTACGTTTATGATTAGAAATCATTCGTTTAGGTCCGGATTCGTTTAGATAATCATAGATCTGTTTTAGTAGGGCAAAAACGAGTCCAACGAAGCTAAACTTACTGAAATTGATCACAGTTTGATAGGTTAATTGTTAGTATGAAGAACCCGTAACATATATGCCCAAATCGCACCCCTTAAACATGATTATTTTGACGAACAAAGGATTAGGGTTTGTAGGCGTTGTAATTCCGAATCCAATGATACCAAAATCGTGATGTTTCGTTAAGAAACGAAGATTTAATTGCAGATCTAAGATTCGGTTGACCAGTTCGTGTTCTTGATACTTTTGACTTTGACCTTAAGTCAAAGTCTGGATAAAAACAGGGGTGATTCGTTATAATTTATCAATTCGTTATACGTTCATAACGAAGGGGACTAATTCGTGTGATTTAACAACGAATGAACCTTTAATTCGTTGTCTGCCCATTCGTTATATCAAGATAACGAATTAGGTCACGTTAGATAACGAGTTAGGCTAGCGATCGAGGATAACAAACCAGGTAACGAATCAAGTGACTCGTTATTTACCCAATTCTTCATGATAAGGTAAAGAATCATAGGACGAATCTGATGATGAAAAGTAACGAATAAACTAACGAATCAGGCATGAATGATACTGAATTAGCCATCAAATTAGACTTAATTCGTTATAGAGAATGAGTTAGAGAATTAGAAAATGATTCAAAATTCTAATGGAAAATGTGATAAGACAGTTAATGGAAATAAAATTCGGCTTAATTCGACCCCAGCCAGGGGCACTGCCCCTTGGACCCCGCTAGGGGCTGCCGCCCCTAGAACCCTGCTGCCAGGGGCGCTGCCCCCGGACCCCCGTTCTTCGTGGGTGATATAAAGATAGAAATACGTTATGAGTAGTAATAGTTAATTGATACATGTGAATATTATACAATTAGCCGTGCATAGCTCAAAAAATGGATTACGATTAACGGTGAACGTAACCGCATTCAGGTGAGTTTCTAGCCTCATTCCTTGTTATGTTTTCAGGGCTGTGTGCATACTCGACGTGATTCGTTAATACACTTATCCTAAGTGATAAGTGTATGCCTTATGTGAATTATGTAAAAAGGTATGATTGATTTCTTGTCTGTACGTGAACGATCTTCGAATATTGCACGAATTGTCAAGTTGTGATTATGGATATAATGTTGTGTATAATGTATGAATGATACGTACGTTTGCTGTGAATGAATGTAGAAGATAGCCAGGTACAGAAAAAGGGACTGAGCCCTAATAATACTCAAGGCAAAAAAGGGGACCGAGCCCTTTATAACCTCGAGGTAGAAAATGGGACTGAGCCCTAATAATACTCAAGGCAGAAAAGGGACCGATCCCTTTATAATCTCAAGGTAGAAAAAGGGACTGAGCCCTAATAATACTCAAGGCAGAAAAAGGGACCGAACCCTACTAATATCCGAGGCAGAATAGAATATTGTGAAGTAGAATTTAGAATAAAGTATGATGATAAGAATATATATATCTTATATATACACAGTATGAGAATTTAAAGTATGTACGAAAGTATGTGGCATGGATGTATGGTATGATGTATGATTAACTAGAACTCACTCAGCGTAGCTGACGTTTAGTATGCACGCAGGCAAATAGGTTGAGGCAGCTCGCGTGATTGAGGATACATGGCATGGAATCGAAGACACTAGCATCTCGAAGAAATGTTGTGATGTTTTAAAGACTATGTTTTATGTTTAATAGCTTTGAATGTTGGTTAAGACAAGATTTGACAGTTATGTAATATATTATGGTTGATGTTTTAAATGTTCCGCGAATGTTTTAATTAACTCTGATCTGTAGAACTGTGTTTATGAGTAAATCCAACATCAAAGTAGGGCTACCGGTAACAGGGCCTTACAAGTTGGTATCAGAGCAAAGTTCGAGAGATTTAAGCATCCTACATGCTTAGACTCGAACAGAGAATGGAATTAAAGTAAGGAAAGAAAGAAGATGCCAGTTCAAGATAGCCATGTGTCACTCATGCAAGCCCAGTAACGGTAAAGTGTATGGTCGAATAATGAACGATAATGTTAGCTTAATTAAGAAAGAAAGGATATGTGTATGTAGGGATAGGATTTTTTGATCGTTTGATTGATTAACTGTTTAAGAATAGAACCAGCACAAATAGACTCATGAAGGGGAGTGTATAGGACACGGAAAGTAATGTGATTAGGTAATCACAACTGGCCACTGTTATTACCTGTTAGCCTTACTATCCTTGTACTAAATAGTTCCTTGAGTGATGACGCTTGTGTTTTCCCTTTTTAGAATACAATGCCTGGAACGGGAGGAAATGTAGGAGCTGAAGGTCGTACTGGATGTCGTGGCAGGCCTTGTCGTGGCCAACGACCCTCGGTTGAAACAGCTTCCAACACCGGGGATGAAGGAAGCGCAGCTGGAGGAAACCCGAACAACAATGAAGGGGTTTAACTAGATCCCGCAATCCAAGAAGCTATTGTTCAGGCTGTAGCAGCTGCTGCGAAGAACTGGAATCCCGATAAGTCTGCTGGAGGCCGAGAAGGAACCGCTGAGAGGGCGGAGGATGATGGTAGGAGGGATGATGAAGGAGAGAAGGAGGCCTCGAGTAGGGTTAAGTCTATGAAATCTGATGACAGGAAGAGAGGTCAGGGTGGGTGCAACTACAAGTCCTTCAAAGGATGTTACCCACCGAAGCTAACTGGCTTGGGAGACGCAATCGCTACTCTACAATGGATAACCGCCATGGATAAAATTATCCCCATTAGCGAGTGCCATCCCGACCAAGTTGTGGGTTATGCTACCCAGTTCTTCGGAGATGAAGCAATGTACTAGTGGGAATCGATTGAGCAAAGGAAGGGTCAAGAGGAGATTAAGGCCATGAAGTGGGAGGATCTGAAAGAATTGGTGATGAAGAGATTCTGCGCTGATGCCGAAGTTGAGAGGGCGGAGATGACGTTCCTGAACTTGAAAGATGGAACGATGACACATCGTGAGTACACCACAAAGTTCCACCGAATGTCTAGGTTGGTGCCCGATATGGTTAACACTGAGGCTAAGAGAATCAAGTGCTATGTGAGGGGGTTGCCACAGAAAGTTCGCATGCTAGTCACGGCGAATAAACCTGCTACTTTTGACTCTGCTGTCGAGCTCGCAGAGATGGTTTATGAGGACCTGGTTGTGTATGATGTTGTGGTGGGTGAAGAGAAGAAGGATAATAGGTGGGTCGCTACTGTTAAACGGCCCGGTACTCCGTTGTGGAACCCTAAAGACAAGAAGCAGAAGGTATGGGTGAGAAGGTCGTGCAAGAGTTGTGGTAAGGCGCATAGTGGTGAGTTCAGGTGGATTAAGGGTTCAGATGTTTGTTATAAGTGTGGGAAGTGTCATGCTGGTGAGTGCAAGTTTGGTACGAATGCTTGCTACAAGTGCGGGAAGGTGAGGCATTACGCTCCAGATTGTACTGCAAAGTCCACATGTTACAAATGCGGTAAGACGGGTCACTTTGCAAGGGAATGCACTGAGAGTGAAGCTGGGGAAGCGGGAAGAAGGATGCTGAACCATCAAGGCCAAAGACCAGAGCCTACATGTTAACCCAAGAGCAAGCCAAACAGATCCCAGATGTCGTGACAGGTATGTTCCTAGTAAACGGTATATTCGCTTCAGTATCATTTGACTCTGGTGCGAACAAAAGTGTCGTAGCCACGCCATTCAGTAAATTAGCTAAAATGAAATGTTGCCGAGTGTCTGAAACTTTTATAGTAGAAACCGCTAGTGACACTTCGGATAAAATAATGAGGTTGGTTAAGGACTGTAAGATAGAGTTAGAGGGTCACGAATTCCCTTTTACTTTGTATGTTATGACCTTAGGAGGGTTCGATGTGGTTTTGGGGATGGATTGGCTGTCTGAGTACGAAGCTCAGATAGTGTGTAAGAGTAGGATAAGAAGGTTAAAGTCCTTGGATGGTAGTGAGGTGACGGTTTATGGTGATAAGGAAAGCTCTTGGCTTAATGTCATTTCGATGATAAAAGCCGAGGGTTTGTTAAGGCGAGGGTGCGGTGCCTACCTGGCGTATGTTGTCAACGCTACGGCCGAGTAAGGAGATAAAAGATGTTTCTATCATGTGCGACTACCCAGAAGTATTTCCTGAGGATCTTCCGGGGTTGCCATCGGAGCGGGAGATAGAATTCCAGATAGAATTAGTACCAGGAGCCCAACCCATCGCGAAAGCACCTTACCTTCTAGCGCCGTCTGAGATGAAAGAATTGATGTTCCAACTGCAAGAACTCCTGGACAAGGATTTTATTCGACCAAGTGTTTCTCCTTGGGGCGCGCCAGAGTTGTTCGTGAAGAAGAAAGATGGAAGTATGAGGATGTGCATAGACTATCGTGAGTTGAACAAGCTTACAGTGAAGAATAGATATCCTTTGCCAAGGATTGATGACCTGTTTGACCAACTGCAAGGTTCAAGTTGGTTCTCGCGAATAGACCTCAGATCAGGCTATCATCAGCTGAAGGTGAAAGAGGCAGACATCCCTAAGACAGAGTTTCAGACGCGGTATGGATACTACGAGTTCCTTGTGATGTCATTCGGTCTAACAAATGCTCCTGCAGCATTTATGGATATGATGAATATGGTGTGTCGGCCAATGTTGGATAAGTCAGTTATCGTCTTCATCGATGATATATTGATTTATTTAAGAAGCGTGTCTGATCATGCAGAACATCTGAGAGAGGTATTGGAGACTCTGAGAAAGGAGAAGTTGTATGCCAAGTTCTCGAAGTGCGCGTTTTGGTTGCGAGAAGTGCAATTTCTAGGTCACGTGATTAATCCTGGAGGGATTACCGTGGACCCAACTAAGATTGAAGCGATACTAATTGGAAGACTTCACAGAATCCGACTGATATACGAAGCTTCCTAGGGTTAGCCGCACCATTGACCGGTATGACCCGAAAGTCGATAGTATTCAGTTGGGGTAAGTTTCAAGAAGAGGCTTTTCAGGAGTCAAAGAAGAGACTCACGCAAGCTCCAATCCTTGCTTTACCCGATGGTGACGAGGGTTTGGTTGTTTGTACCGATGCTTCGCATCGTGGGTTAGGTTGTGTGTTGCTGCAAAGAGGGAAGGTGATAGCTTACCCGTCTAGACAGTTAAAGGTCCATGAGAGTACTTATCCGACGCATGATTTATAGCTAGCAGTAGTAGTGCATACTCTCAAGATATGGAGACACTATCTGTATGGTACCAGGTGTACCATTTACACAGATCATAAGAGTTTAAAGTACTTCTTCGAACAGAAGGACCTGAACATGAGGAAGAGAAGATGGTTAGAGTTGATAAAGGATTACGACTGTGATATTAAGTACTACCTGGTAAAGCTAACGTGGTCGCCGATGCGCTAAGGCGTAAGAATGAGGAAGTCCTTGCAACAGTGAAGTCATACCAATTGATTATGAACTCAAGTCTTTTCAAAGAAATCGTCAAAGTGCAGTCAGAGGTGCTGGTAGATGAAGGGCTAGTGCAAAAAGAGAGGATTTTTTATTAGAAGGATGAGTTGATGAAAACACTCATGGTGTTAAGACTTGGTTTGACCGTATGTGGATTCCACGCTATGGAGATCTCAGAGGTCGAATCTTAGATGAAGCTCATAAGTTAAGATATTCAATTAATCCAGGAGCTACTAAGATGTACCAAGATTTGAAAAGAGATTATTGGTGGCCGGGAATGAAGAATGATGTAGCAGATTATGTCAGTAAGTGCTTAACTTGTTTACAAGTCAAAGCAGAGCACCAGAAGCCTTATGGGAAGATGCAACCGCTTGAGATACCGGAATGGAAATGGGAACACATCACCATGGATTTCATAAATAAGCTACCTCGTACAACTAAGCATCATGATATCATCTGGGTGATAGTGGACCGTTTGACCAAAAGTGCTCACTTTCTGCCTATACGAGAGGCCATCTCGTTCGAAACGTTAGCAAGTTTGTTCATAAAAGAGGTTGTGTCCAAGCATGGCGTACCGTTATCGATTGTGTCTGATAGAGATACCCGATTTACTTCGAGGTTTTGGAAGAAGTTCCATGAGGCTATGGGAACGAGGATGAACATCAGTACAGCGTATCATCCTCAAACAGATGGACAGTCTGAAAGGACGATCCAAACCCTTGAGGACATGCTACGTGCTTGTGTTTTTGACTTTGGTGGGAGTTAGGATGATCATTTGATCTGGCAGAGTTCTCCTATAACAACAGTTACCATTCAAGTATTGGCATGCCACCGTTTGAGATGCTTTACGGTAGGCGATGTAGAACCCCGGTGTGTTGGGGAGAGATTGGTCAGAAGTTTAGAAGTGGTTCAAGAAACATCTTCAAAGTTCGATCAGATTAAAGCAAGAATGAAAGCTGCTCAAGACAGACAAAAGTCTTATGCTGATAAGCGGCGACGACCGATTAAGTTTAACGTTGGTGACAACGTGATGCTCAAGGTCTCTCCTTGGAAAGGAATTATCCGTTTTAGAAAGAGGGGAAAGTTGAGTCTGAGGTACATTGGACCGTTTAAGATTATAGATCTTGTAGGTGAAGTGGCTTATAAACTGGAATTGCCTGAAGAGTTAGAAGAAATTCATTCAACCTTTAATGTTTCTCATCTGAGAAAATGCCTAGCTGATGGCACGTCTCACAAGCCATTAATGGACATTGAGGTTGATGAACAATTGAATTACATCGAGCAACCGATTGAGATAGTTGACTGCAAGGAAAAGCAACTCCGTCGTAAGGTTATACCCTTAGTGAAAGTGATATGGAAGCATCGCAAGTGTTCATATGCTACTTGGAAAGCTGAGGACGAGATGTGCAAGTTTTACCCGAATTTGTTTATGTAATAGTTAGGTTTCGGGGACGAAACCTCTTCAAGGAGGGAAGACTTGTAACATCCTGATTTTGATAAGAATTAATAAAATAAATCGTTTATTTTATAGTGTGTCATGTATCGGTTTAATTAAATGTGGGCTTGGACTTTAGAAGATGAAATAAGAAATGGAATGAGCCTTAGGTCCATAAGCTTAAGGGAGTATAAATACCCCTTAAACTCTAAACCTTTCCATTTTTATCCATTCTCTACACCATAGCCTACACAAGACCATCCTTTAACCCGAGCCTAGATCCGAAGTTGAAAACCCGAGATTTGTTGGTGCTAGAACGTTGTGACGAACCGAACCTACATCAAAGACCAGCTCGTGTTCGTGGTTCGACTCGTCTAAGGTACGTTTATGATTAGAAATCATTCGTTTAGGTCCGGATTCGTTTAGATAATCATAGATCTATTTTAGTAGGGCAAAAATGAGTCCAACGAAGCTAAACTTACTGAAAATGATCACAGTTTGATAGGTTAATTGTTAGTATGAAGAACATGTAACATATATACCCAAATCGCACCCCTTAAACATGATTATCTGCACGAACATAGGGTGAAGGTTTGTAGGCGCTGTAATTCTGAATCCAATGATACCAAAATCGTGATGTTTCGTTAAGAAACGAAGATTTAATTGCAGATCTAAGATTCGGTTGACCAGTTCGTGTTCTTGATAATTTTGAATTTGACCTTAAGTCAAAGTCAGGATAAGAACAGGGGTGATTCGTTATAAATTATCAATTCGTTATACGTTCATAACGAAGGGGACTAATTCGTGTGATTTAATAACAAATGAACCTTTAATTCGTTGTCTACCCATTCGTTATATCAAGATAACGAATCAGGTCACGTTAGATAACGAGTTAGGCTAGCGATCGAGGATAACAAACCAGGTAACGAATCAAGTGACTCGTTATTTACCCAATTCTTCATGATAAGGTAAAGAATCATAGGACGAATCTGATAATGAAAAGTAACGAATTAAACTAACGAATCAGGCATGAATGATAACGAATTAGCCAACAAATTAGGCTTAATTCATTATAGAGAATGAGTTAACGAATTAGAAAATGATTCAAAATTTTAATGGAAAATGTGATAAGATAGTTAATGGAAATAAAATTATGCTTAATTCGACCCCAGCCATGGGCACTGCCCCTTGGACCCCGCTAGGGGCTGCCGCCCCTAGAACCCTACTGCCAGGGGCGCTGCCCCCGGACCCCCGTTCGTCGTGGGTGATATAAAGATAGAAATACATTATGAGTAGTAATAGTTAATTGATACATGTAAATATTATACAGTTAGCCGTGCACAGCTCAAAAAAGGGATTACGATTAACGGTGAACGTAACCGCATTCAGGTGAGTTTCTAGCCCCATTCCTTGTTATGTTTTCGGGGTTGTGTGCATACTCGATGTGATTCGTTAATACACTTATCCTAAGTGATAAGTGTATGCCTTATGTGAATTATATGAAAAGGTATGATTGATTGCCTGTCAGTACGTGAACGATCTTCTGATATTGCACGAATTGTCAAGTTGTGATTATGGATATAATGTTGTGTATAATGTATGAATGATACGTACGTATGCTGTGAATGAATGTAGAAGATAGCCAGGTACAGAAAAAGGGACTGAGCCCTAATAATACTCAAGGCAGAAAAGGGACCGAGCCCTTTATAACCTCGAGGTAGAAAAAGGGACTGAGCCCTAATATTACTCAAGGCAGAAAGGGACCGAGCCCTTTATAATCTCGAGGTAGAAAAAAGGGACAGTGCCCTAATTAACCTCAAGGCAGAAAAAGGGACCGAACCCTACTAATATCTGAGGCAGAATAGAATATTGTGAAGTAGAATTTAGAATAAAGTATGAAGATAAGAATATATATATCTTATATATACACAGTATGAGAATTTAAAGTATGTACGAAAGTATGTGGCATGGATGTATGGTATGATGTATGATTAACTAGAACTCACTCAGCGTAGCTGACTTTTAGTATGCACGCAAGCAAATAGGTTGAGGCAGCTCGCGTGATTGAGGATACATGGCATGGAATCGAAGACACTGGCATCTCGAAGAAATGTTGTGATGTTTTAAAGACTATGTTTTACGTTTAATAACTTTGAATGTTGGTTAAGACAAGATTTGACAGTTATGTAATATATTATGGTTGATGTTTTAAATGTTCCGCGAATGTTTTAATTAACTCTGATCTGTAGAACTGTGTTTATGAGTAAATCCAACATGAAAGTAGGGCTACCGGTAACGGGGCCTTACATAGACCATTCAGGCCAAGGACAAAGCGAAAACACCAAGTTAAGAAAATAAATCCATCGTGTCTAAAGCAAGTAAACGATGTTGAAAACGAAATAAACGAGGTAATGAAATTAAAGAATGAAACAATTAGAATTATAATCATCGTAACATGTAATTGAAATAATGGGGTCAAGAATAACGTGGTAGGTAAACGCAGCATTTAACCAACGAAATATGAACATGTAAATCAAGTAACGCATTGGGTTCGAGAATAGATTAGATAAACGAAACTTTTATATATCAAAATATCAAAAAGTTTAACGAATATAAATCTCTGAATAATTTTCGACATAACTAGCGGCAAACATTGAGATGAATATACAATTACATCTTACAAACATCGAAATTTATAAAAAAATAAAATGAGTAAACAAAATTTTATGCTCAAATTCGGTTAAGTCTGTAAAAAGGAAACAATTGAAATTTCAAAATCAAAATAACGTATTTGTCTCAGATTGATGAAATCACGAACAAACAAATGGTTCAAATAAAACATTGCGTGGAAGAGAAGTAAACGAATAACCAAAACAATTTGTGTAAAAATAACATAACATAAACTCAGCATGTACATGGGAAACAGTCCCGGTTCTAAGTAAACGAATTCGTTTGGAGGGAACCGGTCACCGATAGTAAAATGTAGAAATAAAATAAAAATACGATTTTTATTAGGTAACTATGTACACCCGCATGTTTATAGTTCCAATGTCCACTTAACGGTTACGTTGATGTGAAATTGGTCATAGACCACGAGATTTGAAATAACAACGTAAACCGATTTAATAAGGCGAATAAGAATTATGTATGAATTCACGTTTCATAAAAATACAAACGAATATGGATCAAAGAACAATAAACAATCAAAATAAACCTCGTAACCAATATTCTAAAGAAGTGGATATAAAAAAAATTTACTTTGGGTGCGTCCGAAAAAATGTGAAGAATAAGTTAAAGAGAAGAAAATGTAGCTTGTGACGCTTGTCTTCTCGAATGTGGGTGTATTTGGGGTATGACAGTTGACATGAGAAATGGTGCCATGATTTCTTAGCTGAAAATCATTGGCGTTAACGAAGGGGAAAGAAGGGAAGGGATATAACATACTATATATTTTAATTTACGAAAATCTGTTGTAAATCGTGATGCTTTTATATCTCATGGTGAAATAAAATTTATTCAATTTTATTTAAAGAGTTTTTTTTAGTTATTGCTAAGTCTTGCAAATTTTATGAAACTTTCACATACAAACAAATGTTTTCTTTTGTCCTGTGACCTAGGTAAAGAAAAATGATTGTCTGATTACCTGATTTTTTGAGTGAAAGATGACCTTAAAGAACTTAAAACTTGTTTGAAACAAAAAAAAATACTTTAAATATTGTTTGAAAGAATAATTACATTATTATTAGTGGTGACGATAATACTAGCAATAATAATATTACTAATAATAATAAATAGTATTAATAATAATAAAAAAATAACAATATTGATAATGATGGTAATAATAACAATGATGATAGTAATGGTACTAATAATAATGGTAGTAGTAATACTAATAATGATGATAATGTTAATAACTTTAATAATAATAATAGTAATAGTAATAGTAGTAGTAATAATAATAATAATAATAAATAGAGGTATTAAATTTTTTTTAAAGAAAATCCGTTTGATTGAAGGTTAAAAATAGCCAAGGATTTGGGTTTAAACGCGAGGTGTTAGTAAAAGAGATAAAATATAGGAAAGTATGCAAAAGAAAATATAGACGAGGTTGATGAGTTTTGTAAAGATCTAAGTATTGAAACCGAAAAATCGTGTAAGGTCGACAAAGGATGAGGGGTTAGGATGTTGCATGGCGGAAACAAGTTAGGCCTTCCAAAGTATGGCGGGTGTGCTAGGGTCACCATGATGATAGTAGGCTTAGATCATGTGGTCAAACATATGATTGAGACAAATGGTTAGGCACAGGTCTTGCAGACGGGTGAGTGGCGTTAAGTTTGGGTAGGTTTTGGCATTAAGTTGTAATTGAATCTACCACAAATAGAAGTATATCAACGCTTCAGGGAAGTAAAATGGTGGAATTTACACATGCTATACAAAGGGTGTGTTTCAGCGCGAGGCCTTTCGGTTGAGCTTAGTTTGCGTTTCCAAGAATGGTGCTGGGCTTGAATTTGAATTAACTATAGCGATGAAGGTAGGTGCGGTCAAACGTGGGGTGATCGGGATCGCGTAGGCCATTTACTTGATAATTGGATTGTCATTTTGCTAGTTGAGTGTGACACCTAGGAAAACAAGGAATCATGACACGAATCGTGAAGAATTCGCGTGACATGAGACGTAAGTATGAAAACGACTAATAGATACAAGTAAAGAAAAATAAATCGCATGAAACAAATTTGAGATCGAAATTACAATTCCCATGAAACATCATTATTTTTCACCTTTCAATAAACGAAAACCTCATAAATTATTGAATAATCCTATGGAAAAAGTATTAAACTTAACAACAAATAGTGAAATCGAATTGGAAATCGAGTGTTCATGTATCACCATGACTTTTTAAATTTTCACTTCTAAAACATAAGGGTAAATAAATATGGAAATAAGGTAATTGAATTGAAATTCGACCATTCATGTATCACCATGACCTTTTGAATTTTCAATTCCAAAACGTAGTAGTAAATGAATAAAATAATATAGTAATCGAATCTAAATTCAACCATTTATGTGTCACCATAACATTTTGAATTTTCAATTCTAAAACGTAGTAAAATAATATAGTAATCAAATTGAAATTCAACCATTTATGTATCACCATAACTTTTCGAATTTTCAATTCTAAAACATAATTGTAAAATAACAAAGGAATCGTTTGAAATTCGGTTATCACTTTGCAAACTTTTAAATGTTTAAGCCGTAAATGAGCGTATAAATAACGAAAACGTGTCACAATTTTTTTTTAAAACTTAACTATTCTTATATAAAAATGCGTAATTAAATCGAACCGAAAGCTGGGTATTTGTGTACAGAATTTCAGTTAAAACACATCGTAAAACATAGAGGAGTGCAACTATATTCTTTTCACAAAGAGAACATGGTCGCGTTTGAAAACTTAAAGTTGTGATTCATATGGCGTTGAAAGTGGTTTGCTTTGGCTTAGCAGAGTTCATGCTCTTTCCTAACTCTCCAGGTAAGCAACCGGGTCCCGCGTCTAATTGGGATTTATACGCATTGCTTATCCTTAGATTTCAATAACCTTGGTGTCAAGAGTTTCGGAAAACAGGCACGTCACCCTTACAGTTTACTACATACCCGCCATATAGAACCATCTTTAAGAAGAATAAATATCAGAACACCACAATAAAAATCAATAATTGAAAATGTTGGAAAACTCTTTGTTTTTAGGCATAAGCCTTGGACTTGTGTGCGCTTGTGTAATTGAATTACTTGAATCATCAATATAATCGTATTTACGTACATGAGGCATAAAAAATCAATAATAACCAAATAATGTGCATTGAACAATCAAATTAGGCTCACATAATTTCTAATCATACAACCTAAACAATTTAGCAAATAAACTATAACAACTAGAACACTACGTCTAATGTCCTATCTTATAATCACGGCTTTGATACCAATCTGTAACACCCCGGCTTTAGCGGAATACGCCCAGGTGTGACGTACAGATTGCCCAAAACACTTGGGACACTATTAAGTGACGATAATATCATTAATTCATTCAAAACACAAGTACACAAGTTGTTCAATAAAAACAAATACAAAGAGAAAGGAACAAACAAACGTCTTCTTGTTTATTATTTAAATAACCTAACTTCTAGTGACTACATCTGTTTCATCCTCTAACAAAGTTACCAGTATATATATACAAAAAAATGTCAACTAACTTAATACATGAAAACTTGTGAAAAAAAACAAAAAGGTTCTTTACACTAAGGCAATTATAGATTTTGGGAGGCAATTCTGATTGGTCAATAAAAATCGATTTCAACGCCATCTTTTTTCTTTTTTGTTAGTTTAGCCAATTTATCATAAAAGGTAAAAGGGGGTAAAGGAACTATGTGTTGATTGTCCTCTAAATTGAAATTTTCTTCTTTTGTATGTAAAAAGGGAATCAATAAATCAATCAAATTTCGGGAGGCTTCGTGAAGTGCTTCTTTAGGAGTTAAACTTCCATTTGTCCATATTTCGAGAAATAGTATCTCTTTGTTATCATTTTCATAAGAATGAATACTATGATTCGCATTTCGAACAGGCATGAATACAGGATCTATAGGATAACTTCCATCTTGAAAGGTATTTGGCGCTTTTATAAGATATCCGCGATTCTTCTCTATATGTAATCCAATAACCAACTCAATGGGTTCCGTCAAGCTAGCTATATGCTGGGTTCCGTCAGGCGGTAAGATGATATCTTGAGAAGTTACATATCTAGGGCCCCTAACACAAATAGACGCCTCACAGGTTCCATAGAGATTACTTCTCAATACGATTTCTTTCAAATTCATTAAAATTTCATGTACTGATTCTTGAATTCCCATTATGGTAGAATATTCGTGTGAGATTTTCTCAGATTTTGCGCGTGTGATACATGTTCCTTCGATTTCTCCAAGCAAAGCTCTATAAATGAAGGTCTTTTCCAGTTGAGATTGTGCACCTACGTACTGAGATCGGAGTCTATTTTCCACTAGAAACAATGGTCCATGAGTGAAAAGGGGGGGGGCGTATGATAATACTTATCGAAGAAATCCATGCACGTAACAATTGAGCAAGTAACAAGCAAAAACACAAGTCCATGATGCGAATTGAAGTTTGTAAATAATAAATAAAACAAATTGCATTTTTGATAGGATATATATGCTACCCCCAAAATAGTTAAAAAGGGTAAAAAGGGGGGTGTGAGAAACTCACCTTGAAGTTGAAGACAAACTTGAAATAAAATCGAAAGTGCGTAATTGAAACCAAAGAAATTGAACGTCATGAACTAAAATAATAAAAACAAAAGAATTACTAACTAATTTTATGGAAAATAAAGTATTTGTTTTAAGGTTCATGCATTATTATATATATACATATATATATATATATATATATACTTTTACCCATTTTATTATATTGTAATATTAAATTTTAATGGATTTTGACGATTTATTATTATAATATTATTTATAAGTATTATACTAAATTTGTATATAATAATGTTACGGGATTTCCGCGTTACCGGTATGATTATTAGTATACGTGTATGTTGATTTAGAATTTATAAAATTACAACGACAATATATATATTATCTATATAATTATTTTACGAGTTTTAACGAACGGTTTGGGTTTGTAAAAGTTGATTCTTAAACGAAAAATTGTTAACGGAAATCAAAACATCTTTTATTTAACTATAAAACTAATTTTATTTATTTTGAATGATTTATAAATATATATTTGATTTATTAAAATTGATAAAAATGGTTTTTAAAAGAAATAAAAAGGATCTGCTGTGACCCGGGTCTCCACGTCCACACCAAACATGACCAACCACTAGACCAAACCATTATTGTTGAAAACTGATGGAATCAATCAATCAATCAAGCCATGTATATCCCACCGCATAGCAAGCTATCGGTAGGGTCAGCTCTATCCATGAGAATAGAGAGGCTGCTTCCAGAGAGACCCCCGACTCATAAAGCTACATACAGGTAAACATAGTAAACATACATCCTACAAGCAAAGACACTTAGCAATACATAGATAGCAAACTATCAAAAAAGCAAGGAATCTGTAACCTATTAAGCATGTGGCATAAGAATCAAAAAGCAGCATCAAACAAACTATATACATAAACCACAAGGAGCCAGGCTAGCCAATTAAACCCTAAATACAGAAAGCTAACAAGGTACCTTCCCTTAGAAGTCGCTAACCTTAATCCTACGTCTCCACGAATCTCTATCTGGACCATGTCCTCAGAGAGGTGCAACTCTGTCAAGTCATGTCTAATTCTCTCATCCCAAGTCAATTTAGGCCTGCCTCGACTCCTCTTTCCTTCCATAATGAAGGTTTCCACAACTCTGATATGCTAACTATTCCTAACCTTTCCCTAAATACCTCATTTCTAATCCTATCTAATCTAGTGTGTCCGCACATCCACCTCAGCATCCTCATCTCTGCTACCTCCATCTTGCGCGCCTGTATCTTCTTTATGGCCCAACAGTCTGTTCCATACAACATTGCAGGTCTAACTGCGACTCTATAAAATTTCCCCTTTAATTTAGATGGGAACCGCTTGTCGCACAAAACCCCAATGGCTGCTTTCCACCTACACCATACGGCTTGTATGCGGTGGGTTATGTCACTGTCTATCTCTCCAATGCTTTGGACAAACGATCCTAGATATTTAAACTTCGTTATCTTCGGAACCACCTGGTCCTCAATAGTGATCTGGGTGTCCTCGCTATCGCCAACGCCACTGAAGTCACAACAAAGGTACTTTTTCTTAGAGCGACTAATTCTTAAACATTTATCTTCTAAAGCTACACGCCACTCCTCTAGCCTTTCGTTCAAGCTTTGTTTAGTCTCATCCACTAACACAATATCATCTACAAAGAGCATGCACCATGGGACAGGCTCCTGAATCGACTTGGACAGCTCATCCATGACTACCGTGAAAAGAAACGGGCTTAATGCCGATCCTTGGTGGAGTCCCATCTCCACCAGGAAAAAATTAGTATCTCCTATCGGCGCACGAACACTAGCTTTAGTCCTGTCATATATATCTTTAATGAAGTCTATATACTTTCCAGGTACCCCTCTACCTTCTAAACTATCCCAAGTTAGTCTACATGGCATACTGTTATATGCTTTTTCAAGGTCGATGAATACCATATGTAGGTCCCTCTTTTTCTCCCTATACTTCTCCATTAATCTTCTCAGTATGTGTATCGCTTCCGTGGTTGACCGTCCTAGCATGAAACCAAATTGGTTAACCATAACCTGCGTTTCTCTCCTAATTCGAGTCTCAATTACTCTCTCCCATAATTTCATAGTATGACCTAACAACTTAATTCCTCTATAATTTACATAACACTGTGCGTCACCCTTGTTCTTGTATAGGGGAACTACTACACTACTCCTCCATTGGTCTGGCATTTTTCTATTCTTGAAAAGAAGGTTGAATAGAGTAGTGAGCCATTGGACTCCTTCATCCCCTAAACACTTCCAAGCCTCAATCGGTATGTTGTCTAGACCAACCGCCTTAGCCCTTCCCATCTTCCTAAGTGCTATCCTCACCTCTCCCAGTGTGATACCTCTACAGTAGGAGTTATTCCTTTGTTGTCTTCGCGCAACAGGGTAGGTATGTCTGCCATTAAAAAGACCATTAAAATAATTTTGCCATTAAAAAGACCATTAAAATAATTTTGCCATCTTTGTTTAATGTCTTGTTACTTGATTAGGACACGCCCATCCTCTCCCTTTATATATTTCACAACTACTAGGTCCTGTCTTTTACGCTCCCTGGCTTTAGCAATCTTGAACATATCATGCTCCCCCTCCTTTGTTTCCAGACGTGCATACATCTGTTTATACGCTGTGTTTTATCCCTCTGTCACCACCTTCTTTGCCTCTCTCCTAGCTTTTTTGTATTTCTCCTTCAACCTCCGACGCTCCCCCTCGTCTGTGCACCTTAAAAGATCCCTAAGACTCTGTTGCTTATTCTTAATCTTGCTCTGCACATCCTCATTCCACCACCAAGATTCCTTGTTCCCAGTTGTCCTGCCTGTCGTGACCCCTAGCGTCTCCTTTGCCACTTGAGTGATGGAAGCTGCCATATCCTCCCACATCTGGTTTGCGTCCCCAACATGATGAATTGTTGTCGTCGAGATGACCTTGTCCTTGAACATCGTAATGTTGGTGCCCTTCAAATTTCCCCATCTTATCCTAGACCGCCCTTTTCTCTCCCTCGTAGTCACTTTCTCTCTCAGTACTACATCTGCCACCAGTAAATGGTGCTGAGCTGTTGCGGTCTCCCCCGTTATCACCTTGCAGTCTCTCCACCGTCTTCGATCGTGTTGCCTCATTAAGATATAGTCGATTTGTGTATTCCTTCCCCCACTAGTAAAAGTGATTTGGTTTGAATCTCTCTTCCTAAAGAAAGAGTTAAGAATACCTAGGTCATGGGCCACTGCAAAATCTAAAAGATCCCTACCCGGTTCGTTCCTATCCCCAAAACCAAAACCTTCATGAACTATCTGAAAGCCATCGCTATCCTTACCGATATGACCATTGAAATCACCTCCTACGAAAATGGTATCCTCCCTAGATACGGCCCTCACTACTCCATTTAGGCAATCCCAAAACTCACTCTTTACTTGGTCTCCTAGTCCCATGTGTGGTACATAAGCGCAAACCACAACCACTACTTCGACTCCTAACACTAACCTTAATACCATAACCCTATCTTTATATCTTTTCACCTCAATCACATTCTTATGCAATTCTATAGCCAGTAGAAAACCTACTCCATTTTTAGCTCCATCCGCCCCCGAGTGCAATAGCTTGTACCCATTTCTTTCTACCCCCTCTTCCCCTTCCACCTAATTTCTTGGAGGCAAGCCATATGGACCTTACATCTCTTAAGAGCATCTATCACCTCAAACAACTTACCACTTAGAGTTCCTACATTCCATGATGCCACGCGCAAACTATACCCCCTACCATTTCCCTTTCCTACACCCCTCGTCCTTGGACACGATCTCAGCAGACTGGCATGACTACTGTCGTCTATGGTTACAATTAACTGTAACTATTTAAAGCAAAACAAAACACAAAGAACCAACGCAAACACACCACGAACAGACGTTGATGAAAAAGTCCTATAAAAATTCGCCTAATATACACAAATAGATAATAATTGTGCACAAACACAAAGAGACATAAACTGCCTAATGCAAACATAAACCAGGCATTTTCTCCTCTGGTATCAACAAAAAATGCCTAATGCAATTCTTAATGAGAAACGAAAAAACAGTAAATAACGATCTCACCAAAAAATAGGAGCCAAATGCAAGATAGATGTGTCCTTCGTTTAGAGTTACGCGCCTCCGGTCCCTTGTAGCAGCGGCGGTAATGATCGGTAAGTATTTGATAAAACGTGGGAAGTAGTAGTAACAGAAAAGAAGAAAAGTGATAAATGTGGAGTTTTAAAAATAACAATTAGATTGTAGCTCGCAGGAATGACAAAGCCAGATGTCGGAAGGCAGTAGTAGTTTGGTCGGAATGTATTTCTGATGATTCAGAAAGAAGAATGGCGGCGATTGGTGGCCGCACGCTCCCTCACGCGCCAGCGCGTGGGAGATTGGTCGGCAGGCGACGGCGGCGCGTGGAGGCTCGTCTGGAGGTGGTCGGACATCGTTTTTTCAGGGAACCCTGTTCGGAGGCCGGTGAAGACAATGGTGGTGGCGGTGAGATGGGAATGTGAGTCGAAAAAGGGTTTTGTGGTGGTAATGTGGAAGATGAACCGCAAAAAATATGGACAAATAAAGGAGTTGGTGTGTCCCTTCTTCTCCACTCAATCGGATTTGTCCTATATGGATAATTCATAAAATTAAAACAAGTATTTACATGTACAAGGACTCATACCAAAGCTCAAACAAAACATGTGCAACTTAAATCGTGTGCTGAAAACTGATGGAAACAATTAGATATAAACAGAAGCTCATATTCATCATCTTCTTCACATAAAACCATAGATTTAATTCTCCATAATCGTTCTATGTTTGTTAGATTTAGGTTAGGGGTTTCGTTTGTTAGATCAAAACACTAGAAATTAACCTATCAAGTACCTCGTATGATGCCGGAATAAGGTTGAATGAAGAGTTGGCCGGAAAAACAAACTTTGATAAGCAACTGGTATTTTAGAGAGTGTTAGAGAGGAGATTTGAGGTTGGTGCGAGTTAGATGTTGGTTTGGATCTTATTTATAGTACCAATTGGAGCTTCATGATGTTAAAGAGCGTTAATTGGATTTTACTATTATTCCGGCGGTTACCCGGATTAATCTTATGATTTTTTAATTGAAGATAATCATTTTTCGATACGTTTTGATGATTCTACACGATTTAAACGGGTCAAACGACGAGAAAATTGGGGCGTTTAGGTTCGCCGGAAGTTCGCCGTATTTTAGAGAGTGTTAGAGAGGAGATTTGAGGTTGGTGCGAGTTTAGATGTTGGTTTGGATCTTATTTATAGTACCAATTGGAGCGTCTTGATGTTAAAGAGCGTTAATTGGATTTTACTATTATTCTGGCGGTTACCCGGATTAATCTTATGAGTTTTTAATTGAAGATAATCATTTGTCGATACGTTTTGATGATTCTACACGATTTAAACGGGTCAAACGACGAGAAAATTGGGGCGTTTAGGTTCGCCGTAAGTTCGCCGTCGCCGGACTCCAGTCGCCGGAAAATCGCGAAAGGGAAGCGGCTGGGGGCTGGGTAGGGTTTATAATAATAATATTATATTATAATTTAAATTCCAATTTACACTATAAGCCCCTCAACTTTGAATTATTTTATATATTATCTTTAAACTTATAAATCTTTACCCTTTAACTTTATAATTATACATAATTGATTAAAATTTAATATCTTTAGATTGTTTATATTTTATACCCGATAGTTTGGAGATTCATTATTTTATAAACTTTTAAGGCTTGGAGATTCGTTAATTGAACAATACGAATATAGAGTAAACGGATATGAACTATAAATCATTGAACATGGTATAAATTGAATACTTTTTAAAACAAATACATTGAACTGATAAAACGGGTCGGTTAAACGAATTCAATATAAAAATATATAAACAAATTTAAAATATATATATATATATATATATATATATATATATATATATATATACATATATATATAGGGGATGGTTCATGCGAGAAGTGATATTAAAGCGAGAAATGCGAGAAGTGGATCTCAGCCCTTGATTACACATATCGATGGTTTAAAATGCACATGGTATTTTTGTAATTATTCAGATCTTCTAATCTCCTGTTTTATGATAACAAAGGGCATAATTGTCTAAAATATGCAGATTAAAAAAAGGTATCATACTAATATTCTGGAAACCCTTTTATTACGCCAAAAACTGCTCTCCATCATTCCTATATATCCAACGAGATCTACCTCGGCCGAAGAATTTGATACACACAATCATCGACTTGAACGAGACTGTTTCTATTGATAGTGTATCATAATCAATTGTTTGTCTCTGCTAGTGCTGGTGTACTTCTCAAGTATAGTTAGGTTTTTTTTTTATTTGCTACAGTGATTGAACCAAACACAACGAATCAAGGTATGTCGATTAATTCGTGTTTTTTTTATTTGCTACAGTGACTGAACCAAACTGTGTATGATTCTGATTTAGGGCTTAATGTGTAACAGTATTTCTATGTTGCTGGTGCATCTTTAAAAAATGGATCTTGTGTAGGGTGTGTGGCTCATGTTTATTTGTCAGTGTGGTGCCAAGTTATAGGTTTATACAATGGATGTGTGTTATTAATAATTTTGTGTAGTTATTCATAATTGTTGACTTTCCATCTGTGCATGTGAATGATATACAATTTATTTTACTGGTAGATATAATTTTGTTATACCTACACTGCACCTAGCATAACTTCCTACTCTGCATATTTTGCTCTCAATTGTGCCTATGCTACATAATATTTTTTCACCTTGTGAAGGTATCTTCATTTTAGGGTGTATTTGCTATCTTTTATGTTTGTATTCTAACGGTATGTTCATCATGTTTTGTGTATAGGTATGGCTTTTTTATTTTTAGATGTAACTGTATCTTTTTTATTTGTATATATTTATGCAAATGTTAGCCTTTTTAATATATGTAACTAAAAAACATTGTGTTTTAATTTAAGGATTATATTGTAAGTTTATAACTTGTCATTTTGGGTACGTTATTGTTAAGCACGACATATAAAGTTATTTTGAATTGTACAATATTTTCTATTATGCACATAGTTATCATAATGATATGTTTTAATATACACTCCATGTATATTATGATGTGTTTTTTTATATATGTAGGAGTGTGTCAACTGCGTAGGTAGTATATATATGTAGGGTATGTCAAATGTTTAGGTAATATGCAATTCAGGTATATTACGATGTTCTGTTTGTCTATATATGTGTAGAGGTATGCCAATTATGTAGGTAGTATATAATATGTGTAGGGATATGTTAGTTATGTAGGCATATTATGACGTTCTGATTGTTTAGTACGTTGATTAGTTTGTTAAATATGACGGTATGTGTAGGTTTCGTACATATGTGTGTAGGAATTTGTATTTTGGTGGATGTGATATTAAAAAAGTGTTTTGACCTTTGTGTGGGTGTATGCATGTATAGGTATAACAATGTTATATATGTTGGACTGTGTAGGTCGAACATGAAAAAGTGTTATGTGTAGGGTATTTTTGTATGTGTAGGGGTATTCCAAATGTGTAGGTAGTATATACTTGTAGGGATATGTTAGTTGTGTATGCAAATCATAATGATCTGTTGGTTAGTTTGTTTAGTTTTATGGTCTGTGTAGGTGTTGTATATATGTTCAAGAATTTGTATTTTAGTGAATGTGTTATTAAAAAGTTTGTTGACTTATGTGTAGGGCTATCTTTTCATGTGTAGGGTTAGCATTGCATGTGCATGGATATGTTGGATTGTGTAGGTCCAAATTAAATTTGTGTAGACAATTATAAAACATTGTGGTGTCTTATGTGTTTGCTTGTGTGAGTTCATAATGTAATTGGTGAAATTTATATGAAATGTTGAAGTGTTGGCTTGTGTAAGCTCATGAATGAGAGGTATAACCACTTTTACTAGGTGTATGTTTCGTAGATCTAGTTAAAATATGAGAAGGAAGTGGAAGATTGTTATATCCTAGAAAGCAAGGTCATAGTTTCTAAAATTGTAAGCCTGTTACCTTTACATTGTTGAGTGTAATTTGTTTGTTTTTAAATAATATGTTTTTCTTTATGTATATAAAACATATTTTTTTTCATATGTAGGTAGAACACAAAAAAGATCCATTGTCATGGAGGTTCACGACCAAGATTCCGTTGTCAGACATAAACACGAAAAGGTCCAATATCATCGAGGTTCTTGATGCACAATGGATGTTTGGTTGATCAAGATACAATCATAATATGGCATACTTGTTCGGTGGTTTTTTCACATACTTTTGAACCCTAATGTTTTGTTTATGCTAAAGTAATTGATTGAGTGTTTATGACCAATTTATCGAATTCAGAAAAACTCTTAATATTTGTTGTAATGTAATTGATATATGGTGTTGAAAGTTTTTGGGTGTAGCTTATGGATTTATAATATTTGTAATTAGTTTGAAGAGGGTATATTGTACCCAATCATGAAGCATAATTCATTTATGGGTTGTGTATTATATTAACTAAGCAATTTTTATGAAAATGACATTCCTAAACTACACACTAAGTTCTACACTGCAAATGAAAAGTGAATAGTGTAGGTTGGGGAATTAGTTGAAGTTATGGTTGATTTAGTTAATTTTAAAACCACAACTCGAATTAGTAATATATAGAATAGAAAGATTTCACTATTTTTTATGCTTTCTTTAACAAAAAAAAAACAAAAAACAAAACGGATAAGATTAATTGTGTTTACACAAAGAAAGTTAATTAAAAATCAATCACTTGTAACTTCACCTAAAAATTTGGTTTTACCATATATAAAACAAATACTTCATTTATTATTATACCCCTAATATTAAATAAACAATAAAAGAAAAGAAAAAATATCTGATTGGTTGAATTTATTCTCACACTTCTCGCTCTAAACATACTTCTGAAATTAACCAAATCCTGTATATATATATATATATATATATATATTTAAATAGAACAAAAACCAAAAATTTAAAATGGGTCGGGTTTTCGGGTTTGAAAAGTAACGAATGTTACAAATCGATCCCCTAAACATTAAATATAGCACCTACTTGGGTCGGGTTCAAGGGCATATCATCCCTCTTAGTAATTCTCCCGAGTTGTTGACACTTTACACAGTGTGTCGCGAACTCGTGAGCATCCTTAAATAATAATGGCCAAAAGAAGTCACTCGTAAGGATTTTTCTAGCTATTTTCTGGCCACTAAAGTGACCCCCACACGCGATCGAGTTTGCGTGTTCCAACACCGATTTGACATCCTCCTCGGGTATGCATCGTCTGATATTCTGATCTACACCAATCTTAAACAAGTCCAGGTCATCCCAAATGTACTGTTTGGCTTGTGACATCAAATGCTTCTTCTTTCTCCTTGGCCAATGCTCTGGTGTATCACCTAAAACTTTAAAATTAACAATATGAACAAACCAGGGATTTTGTGAGACTACCAAAATGTGCTCATTCGGGAAAGGCTCGTTAATAGGCCCGTCCTTGTCTCCATCTTCCACCATAATTCGGGACAAGTGATCTGCAACAACATTCTCACTTCCTTTCTTGTCCTGAATCTCTAGATCAAATTTCTGCAGTAGCAAAACCTATCTTTTGAGCCTCGATTTTGCATCCTTTTTATCCATAAGGTACCTAACTGCAAAGTGATCAGAATAAATAATTACTTTACTACCCTAAATATACGACCTGAAATTACCTAGAGGATATACTACTACTAGTAATTCCTTCTCGGTTGTTGTGTAATTCAGTTGTGTCACACCCCAACCTATGGCAGAAATGCCAGGGTGCAAACTGATTGTCACAGCTCTCAAGGTACTATCATGCAATGACAATTTCTATTAAATTTAATTAAATAACCATACATCAAAGTAACCGAAGTGCATGAATTAAAATTTAAAAAAATAAAAAGAAATTTAATATTCTAATTCTTGTGTCTTCTTCTCTAGCATGCAACCTAAGTTTTCTTCAAATACAAGCTTGAGAATCACATCACACGATAATCTGCATATGAGTTAAAAATAAAATAGGTTTTGTCAACACAATGTTTAGTGAGTAAATCACCAAATTTGAGACACTATATAATAATAGGTAAAAGTGCAAACTGTTCCAATGAGATATACAGATAAGCCAAAGCACATAACAATCAAACAATTATAAAGAAAGCAAACCATAAAGAAAGGGCTCAACCAATCCATATAAATAGCTACCAAGAAAGGACTAAACCGTTGCCATAAAAATGGACATCGGTTGCCGAAATAAGCAAGTAGCATTCAAACAAAGCAAGTAAGCAAATAGAAAATTAAGCAAACTGATAAACACACAAGGATAAACAGTTGCGATTGAGTACTATATAATATAAAAATATCTACGAACACCTATGTCCCCAAAACGGTTAAAATAAGTAAAAGAGAGGAGTGAAATACTCACCTTAGCAAGTAAGCAAGAGTGAAAGTGCGCGATAAGAATTAAGATATAAGAGACGTCACGCTTGCCGAGACGTAGCAAAGACAATCCTAACAAGTGTAATAACGAGGAATACAACGTATCAATAAATTGACTAATAAGGAAACGAGTTATGGACGAGTTTAAACGGTATAAAGTAATTTATTTAAAATTTATTATTAAAAAGATTTCTTATAGATTAATATTGTATCAAATATAATTGTTCATAAATATTTGAACTTATACTATTAAATATAAATATTTATAAAATTACCTTTGGTTTATAAAATACCTAACCAAAAATTATTAAAATAATAAGGTATATTTTATTTTAATTATAAATTTTAAATAAATAAAACACTTTTTAAATGTTTATAATATAAACCTTTGATTTAGTAAAAATAAGATTACTTTATATATAGTCTCAATAATGCAACACATGATCAAAAGATCGGAAAAAATTATTATAGAGCATCGGTTTTACGAAAATGGTGCTTAACTATCAATTATATTAATACATGGATTTAAAACATAAGTAAAAAAATAAATAACCAAAAACAAGGCTGGGGAGGGTCGAACCCGCGACCCCAGCCGGTTCACAGACCAAGAGATAACAACACCAACCACCTGGGCTGGTCTGGTGTTTGTGTAAATGAACGAATTATAAAACTAATAAACGTAAGAGCCCAGATTCATCCCTAAATTAAAAAGAAACCCTAGAAACCTCAATTCAAATCAATCGTTTGTTGTTAATCAGTGTTGGGTTAGGGTTTTGATTAATCTGACCAACGCGAACAATATACAGTAATAAATTGTTGGGTCATAAATTGGTTAGACTGACGCATATCAAAAGGCCACGACATGATCAAGACTAAAGTGATGTAAACGAAGACGAGTTGAAGAATTACACTGGTGTAATACCGAAATCCCTATGGATTTCGGTTAGGCTAGTTTGAAGTGAAATAATCAAGAACGAAGCTACAAACCAAGGGGGAGATTGTTGGGTCCATATTCATGTGGTTTGTACTTAGTTCTATGTTTGTTGGGTTTCTTATTGGGCTATGAATGTAAAACGAGATCCATTACGGATCTTGGTGGGCTATGGTTGGGCTTGTGTATTGAGTACCCTATATATAGAATGAATTGTATAGGGTTCTAAGTTTCTAGTTCAGGGGTTGTTGGTTGAACACTTTTTTAGCCACCATCTAGAGAACATAAGATTCTGTGTGAATCGGTTTATGTAACATCCTACTTTTGGTTATAATAATAAAATAAATTTCGTTTATTTCATAGTGGGTCGTTATCGATTTAGATAAATAGAATATGAGTTGGGCTAGTGTTGGGTGAATGGATATGGGTTATAGACTTGGGTTATGAAAAGAAAGAAGGAAAGACCATGGGCTTAAGCCCATGATCCCTAAATATATAAACCATAATCACCATTTAATCCCTCATGTACACATATCCCTTACACCTCCAAAAAACACACACTTAAGCTCTCTCTCACTCTCTCTCTAGTCTCTCTCTAGCCGAAATCACCAAGGAAACCGATCCCGATCAAAGGTAATGATAGTATGATCTTGTATGAGCTTAAAACCGTTAGATATAAACACGAAACGACGAGCCGACTCCGTTAAACCGTTTACGTCACGAAATCCGGGTGGAATCGGGTATAAACCGAACCTAAGATGAGCTTAGGGATCACCCTAGCTCAGATCTGGATCAAACGGGACGAAAAACGGTAAAAAACAAGTTAAAACTCGTTTTTTCCCGCGAATCCACGGTTTTCTGGCGACGGCGCCGGAAAAAGGGGAATACGAGGTAAGAATGTCAGGGAATGTTCTGACATTCCCTGACCTAACCCTAGTTCGCTATGGAAACCTAACGAATTAAAAGGTGATTCGTTAGTTGATTTGTATAAGGGGGCATAACGAACTAGCTCTAGTTCGTGTCTGATTCGTTAAGGGAAAGAGTAACGAATTACTCTTGATTCGTGATAGTTAGTTCGTTAAAAGAAATAACGAATTAGAAAGTCCAATTCGCTACTTGGACCGGTTCGCTATATGGACTGATTCGTTAAGGAGTCCAGTTCGTTAAAGGGTTCAATTCGTTACAGGAACCAGTTCGATAAGATAAGCCAATTCGTTATGAACCAGTAACGAATTAAAAGTTTAACAGAATGACAATAACAGTCCCTGGACTTAGAAAAGAATGATTTAATTACAAAGAAGCCTTGGACTTTAAGTAGCAAATTATTTAATGATTCAAAATCCTAATGGAAAATGTGTTAAGACAGTTAATGAAAATAAAATTTTTCCAAGCTGACCTGGCAGCTTAACCCCAGCCAGGGGCTCTGCCCCTTGGACCCCGCTAGGGGCTGCCGCCCCTAGAACCCCGCTGCTCGGGGCACTGCCCCCGGACCCCAGTTCGTTGAGAGTAATAATTAAACTAGAAAGACGATATGTGTAGTGATAGTTTATTGATACGTATAATTATTATACAGTTAGTCGTGCACAGCTTAAGAAGGGAATAACCGTAAACGCTGAACGCAACCGCACTGACGTGAGTTTCTAGCCCCACTTCCTTGTTATGTTTTCGGGGCTGTGTGCATACTCGATGTGATAGTCAATACACTTACCTTAGGTGGTAAGTGTATGCCTTGTATGATTTATGTATGACGATTGCTTGACGGTGCGTGAACGATCTTCAGATATTGCATGTGCCGTCAAGTGTTAGTTAAAGGTATGATTGATATGTATGATGTATGAATGCCGTATGATTGATATGTATGATGTATGAGTGACGTATGTATGAATATGTATGATGTATGAACAATGTATGTATGAAATGTTGATGGTACGTGAACGCTGTTCGGAGATTGCACATATTGTCAAGGAAAGTATGTAAATGACAGGTATGTTATAGTAGCACGAATGTAGGGAACCGACCCTAATAATGTCAGCGAATGAAGGGGACCGACCCTAATAGTATCGGCGAATGTAGGGAACCGACCCTAATAATATCGGCGAACGTAGGGAACCGACCCTAATAATATCGACGAAGGCGGAATGCTCTTTAAAACGTCTATGTATGAATGAAAGTATGTAAGCAAGTAAGAAAGAAAGAATGAAAGTACGTACGTAAGTAAGTGGGTAAGAAGATATGGAGGTATGTACCTCCGGGTGCATATGCTAGTATGTGAATGTAGTGTATGTCGTCTGATTAACTAGAACTCACTCAGCGTAGCTGACTTTTAGTATGCACGCAGGTGAGTAGAATGAGGAAACATGCTTGAGGGGAAGCACATGGCATGGATTTGAAGACACTGGCATCTCAATGAAGTGTTATGTTATGATGTTTTAAAAAACAATGTTATATGTTTAAATAATTTGAATGCCCATTAGGACAAGAAAGGATGGTTATGTAATTTAATGGTTTGAATGCTTCAATATTCCGCGAATGTTTTTATTAACTCTGATATTATGAACTGCGTTAATGAGTAAATCCAACATTAAAGTGAGGCACCGGTAACGTGTAACATCCTACTTTTGGTTATAATAATAAAATAATTTCGTCAATTTAATAGTCGGATATACAATCCGGCTTAAGACCTTTAGTCTTATTTTATAACTCTACCTCGATGAACCTTTAGTTCATAAATCTCTTTTACTTGAAAACATTTAGTTTAAAAGTAATTATAAACCTTTAATTTATTTGTAAAACCCGGCGTTTCTTCTTCTCTAAGAAACGTATTATTTTTCTTTTATTATTTAAGAATAGTTATTTATTCGTTAAATAATATTTTCATAGCAAAGAATATACATATATACTTACACACATATATACATATTTACAATTCTATCTTTTATTCTTTTCTTTGTTATGTTTATTTTTCTTTTATCGAGGTATCGAGTATAACCTCGACTTAAGGCTTAAGCCTTTAATATATTATTTTATTATATTATTTGTCGTTACGCCTAACCTTATTGGCGTTTTAGTAATCCTAAGAACTCGAGCAGCACTCTAATGTCGCTTCTCTTCCTTGATCAACTTTGGTACACCTTCCTTGGCACGCCAACGATCACCAATCTTTGACTATTGACGACACGCCTTTCGAGAACAACCACCTTCTTGGTCGTATGTGGGTGGAGGGTGGCACGGACTTCGAGGAAACGTTGACATGGAAATCGAGGAAATCAGGGCACGTTTATCGAGGTATTATGGCACGAACTTCGAGGTATGATAATATGGCTAGTGAGATGTTAGAGAGAGAGTGGGATACTGATTTTGGTGTGCATAAAATGAGATCCCGGACCTGCTATTTATAGACATTTTCTGGGATCCCATCGCGGTACGCGACGGCTCCCTTGGCACCCGTCGCGTAGCGCGACGTAGGCCTTCTGCGTCACCATGTAGACCTGCCACGTGGCAGGCGTTGTGACGTGGGGCGACACGTGGCGGACGTGTTGCCACATGGTAACACGTGGCGGCAGACTGTGCCACCGTGTGCCACGTGGCACACGTGTCACAATGTGTCAGGCCACATCATCGCGATACGCGATGACGTTAGGTTTAGCAGCAATCGCGTATCGTTGTTGACATCTTCCAGAACCTTTGACCAAGCCCTATCGCGGTATGCGATGGGCTTTGTCTTTTGTCCCGTCGCGTATCGCGATAGGACAAGAAAGCAAAATTTTTCATTTTAAACCCTAAGGTTTGGAATTTTGGCATAATTGATCCCCAAACTTTGGAAAGTTGACAATTTGAACTCGAAATTTTCACGATGTTACAGCTTTCGTCATACTTATTGTTATCTAATTCCTTTGTTCGTCTATCGAGGTGAGTACCACATTCCCTTATTTTACTTGTTTTCCACGTTTTGGGAACATATGCGTAAATATATTTCTCATATATACTTATACTCTGCAACTATTGTCTTATGTGTTAAAAACTTATACCTTACTTGTTTATGTGCTTATTTTCTTTGTATGCTTCCGCATTCGGAGAGGTCCAACATAATCTCAGTCTAGTATGATCATACGCCAGTCGTTATAGCTTTGTGCTTCTCGACATCTCAGCTCTACTTGCTCATTTGGTTAATTTGTTATACTCATATGACTTGTTGCAAATACTTATTTTTTATATGAACCTTTAAACTGGTGTGTTGCGCACTCAACCCTGGGTTGAAAATACCATTCTATATTCAACACATATGCTGGTTATCGTTTAATGTGAAGTAACTGAAGTACAAGTTTACTTAAGGATTTACGCTAGAAGAAAACTTAATGTGACATACTGTTATTGATTGATATATGTACTTTGTTTTATTTGGATTTTGTAAAGATGATTGTTATCTTGAAATTAATTAATAGATATCAAGACTTTTAATAATGCATGATAGTAACCTTGAGAGCTGTGACAATCAGTTCGCGCCCCGGCATTTCCGCCGTAGGTTGGGGTGTGACAAATCCCGTAATAACTTTATAAATACGAGGTTACATTTTGAATGTTGGATTCGAGATTTATTCAATAACAAATTAGAATTTTCATTATTTTGCATAAATTCAATGATCATGGCTTTACAAATCCTTTTTGGGACACACTCATAAATGCTTCATACACTAGATATTGTAACATGAACTTTGTTCGATAACGATTTATGCGAATTTTTACTTCTTATTATCACAAGCATCATTTCTTTCATAATTTATTATCATCGCGACAGCTTTACGTATGCAAAATTCCTTTAACAATTTAACTTACAAGATTTTCATTTGATAGCAATTTAAATGTTTCTCTAACTATGCGTTACCGCGATGCTTTGTTATTATATACATTTTCTTGGAAATGATGGAACATCTTTACTTGAGACTTCATTTTCGATTTTATTTTTATAATTTCAAAAGAGTATATGAAACGTGATTTACATATTTCGTCATTACTCCGAGTCTCATTGTTATTACGATTTTCTTTTCAATTGATGAGATGTTTCGATGGTAATTTTATGCACATGAGATTTCATTTTGTGTTTTGATTATTCATGACCGAATTCAAGTTATCCAATAACAATTTGTGTACTACTTTCAAAACCTCATTTTCGCTAAAAATATCGTTTACATTTTAAACGATATTTTCATGACTATGTTGTTCATGTTTGAGTATTATGCTTTCCAAGCAAAACACAATTCTATGCATTTTTCCACATCAATTCATTTACTCAATCAACGGCCTATGTGTAGTTGTCTGCGTGTTTGGGCGCTATTGGAAACCGTTACTATAATCATGTTTATGTAAATGGTTTCACAATAGAAGCCATGTTCACATTTTATTACAATCTTCAATGATTTTGCTGAGTTAACCAAAACTTTTATTGATATTTCATGTTTGATATATGGTTACGCTACCCCATAAAACCCACCCCATCCTCATGATATTTAATCGTATTTCACGCAATCATATCCTCAAATACTTATAACCACAAGTTTGTTCACGTATGAAACTCATTGTACGATGTTATTGTTAATGGTATCGTTGTTTATCCCAACCTCATGTACTCACTTATTGGATTTTTCTCATTTTCACTTATTGGATTTTCTCATTTCCACTTATTGGATTTTCTCATTTCCACTTATTGGATTTCTCATTTTCACTTATCGGAGTCCTCATTATCATGTTTCATTTATCGATTTTATTTAGTACCTCGATTTATAGACATTGATATTTGTCTTGATGACTTTTGACTTCAAATCTCAATTCATATTGTTTACCCTAAAAAACAATTTTGTTTATTCGATCGTCTTTACTTATTTAAACCGAATTGTTATTCTCACCTTGGTTTATATCTTAAGATTTTAGTTGTTTCAATTACTTATCCCATTTTTCCTACTTATTTAAAAGCCAACCTCAAAAATTTTCAACCGCTAGTATTGGGTTGTCAATATTGGTGAAATTCAACAGATATTATGTACGTTTCTAATATACAAGATTTCAAAATAAATATGTCTTTTAAACCACACAATGGAACGAACCACGTGAACCATACGACGATCTAAATAATTATGAGTGCACACTTAATTATCGACATCCTCGTATGGAAGCCATAGTAAGTACGCTTGTGTGTGATAACTCGGACTCGAGAATGATAGCAGAAAAACGGTATAAATGCAAGATGATAAAGGCATTGTGGATACGCCGCCGATACATCCTATATATAAGTGTCTTTATTATGTTTCTCATTTGTGGTGTTATTCGAGTCATGCAAAGATTTGACGTTATTCTTTTTGCTTAAAATTTTTCTTACAATTTCTTTACTAAAAATGACATTCGTTAGTAATTACCTCTTTTCATTAAGTTTATTATAATTGTGGGATGAAATTTTCTAAAGTAGGGAAGACTGTGACATTCGTCATTTTTGGTTTAACTTGTATTTGTTTTGTACGATAAACCCGACCTGTTTTATAAATCGGAATCTTTAATACTAATAAACATAGTGGTTTTTATGTTGTGAATCTATTTCACACTTGTTGGATCGCGAAACGTCTATTTCGGTACGTTAAAACACCCTTTTATGATCGAAAATGACTTAAAACGAACTTCAAGGACCTGAATTGTCAATTAACGAAAGCTGGAGACCAACCCCCACCCATGGGGGCGCCGCGCCGCGCGGCCACCAAGAGCAGGGGTGGTTGCGCAGCGCCTAGCCATGTCTGCATTGTTCCCAGCTCATTTTTGTTGTTATTTATCACATGTTTGACCCATTAAACCAATCAAAATGCTTGGAAATCTCTAAAGCAACCTTATGGATAACCCTTACACCTTATCCTTCATAAAACAAAGCCACACTACTCATTCTAACCTACTCACACTCCAAACACTCTCAACCTAAGTTCTAAGCTCCAACCTTCAAGTTCTTACTTGTTTGACTTTCAAGAGCCAAACAAGAGTTTCCTTGATTTCTACTAACTCCGTATGATTAAAGCTTGATGTTACAACATATATATAATATATACCCCTTGTTTAATTTGGTTTTCACTTCTTCTGGTAATTGGTCGGTTGCGGTGGGATACTATAAGGCAAGGCTACATGAAGGACTATTATAGTCCTTGTTTATATATAATTCATTTAAGCTTACTAATATTGTTTAGTTTCTGTTTATTTTAGTTTGTAAACTCATTTTTGTAAGTTCCATGGTATTGGGTATGTGGTTGTTAGCCCCGGTTTTGTCCCGAGTTGATAACCGAACCAAAACCGAACTTTCGTTTAAATGCTTTATTGTTGACTTATTGTTTGCAAAACTTGAACATTATCATTTCGAAATTATTCTAATAAGTTCTATGGTATTGGGCATGTAGTAACTAGCCTCTCCTCGTCCCGAGTTTATAACCGAACTAAAACCGAACTCTTGTTTAAACACTTTATTATGTCTTTGTTAACACTTTAAATTATGTTTAAGCTTATTATTATTGGTTAGTTCCTAACTATATTAGTTTCCAAATAATTTTAAATAGTCAATGGTATTTGGGTATGTGGCAAACATCCTCGGTCTTATACCGAGTCAAGGACCGAACCAAGACCGAACTAAACCGGGTTCATCCGCTTAAGACACACTAGATGTGTTTTGGGCCACCGAATCTCACCTTTATTTAAAACTATATTATAAAAATAATTTTAATTGTTTTCTCAAAATACTTGGTATGTCCGATCCAACTTGATCTTATAACAAGCTTGGACCGATAAAACCGAACACTCGCTTAATGATGATGTTTAGAGTTTCTCTTTTAATAGAACTTCTTACATTAGTTAAGTCTTTGTTTTAAATAATTTATCTCATGATATTTATCACTTTGGAATGTCGGGTTCGGACTTGACTATTTACCAAGACCCGAACCGACTAAGCGAACACTCGTTAAAATCCCGTTTTGGTGTATCTAACAAGGTGTCGTGCACCATTGCATTAAACCAAACCCCATATATTTACATAACAAAGGTTAAGTAAAACTAATGAGTAGAATACCCGAGACCCGATTTCGAGCAAACTTACTTTTCAAAAACCATTACTTCAAGTTCTTAAATATATACGTTTTAAACCTCAAAATTTGATTAATTATTTAACCAAGTCATTTTATTTTACTTTAGAGTCTTGCAAGACCATCTTCTAAACCGAAACCCTTTTTAACCTGGACCTCACTCGTCGAACTTATTATCCCGGTTTATCACAAACAACCCTTCAAGTTATTTATTTCTTGTGAGTACTTTTTCATCCCCAGTTTTCATCTTTACGTTTTGGGGGTGGCATTACATACGTATTCAAACAAAAGTGATTTATACACTATGTCTCAAGCCACAAAACTCTATAGTATATGTTTACTTAAATAAATGCTCGATTTTGTGTTATATGCTTTATATGATTACTTGCTAATGTGTTTATTGCTTTCGGTTGGTTTGCCTCAATAAGTATGATCATACGCTACCCTAGCTATTCTAGCTTAAGTGCGAATAGAATAAGGCCTCATTTTCCGAGTATATTTGGTTGTTACCATATAGAAAGGTGCCTCATTTCTCCGAGTACGATTGGTTGTTACCGATTCAAAAAGAGCCACATCAATTTATTTTCAAGTTGATTATCCAAGTTGTGTGCTATTATTTATAGTTGCATATACGAGTTTATGGATTTCATTCTATATTTATTATACTCAAAATCTATGAAAATTGCTCACCAACAATCGTGTTGACAAAGTTTATTTTATGCAATGTTACAGGTTTGATAATTGCTTGAACGAAGAATTCAGGAACGTAGCTTGTTTAGAGACCACTAAGTAATTAGTCGAATAAACAATATATATTTGTGTACTTGTATTCAATTTGTTTTGTACGAACAAGATGTGTTGTTTATTGGTTTATGAAATTAGTGAGTTGATTAAATATTGTCACTTTAATAGTGCCTTGTATTCTTGGGCAATCCATTGCACCCCGGCATGTTCCACCGTCTTTGGTCGGGGTGTGAAAATAGGTTAATCAGCATTCATTCACAAAGGTTTTCAAACGAGATCACCACATCATTCAGATCAGACAATCAGTCATTAAGATAAACGGGTTGTTTATCTTAAACAGTCAGTCAAATGTTTATTAGAGATTACATGATCTCTAACATACAAAGATTTAAGAGATTACATGATCCTTAATTTACAAGATATAAAATAAACAACTTAGACAGAGTACACGTGTCTGGATCCAAACATAAGTTGTCTAGTCTACCAATCAAGGATACGTGACCGCATACTAGAAATCATAATAAAGTTCTCCAATGGGCATCAGTTACCGGAGAACCATAATTGTGTGTGTATGGAAAGTGGTACAAATCCCAAAAATAATAGACGTTTTTGTTGAGCGTGTACAGAAAACTATCTTGTCAGTCAAAGATTTAATAAATGTTTTTAGAGTCAATGATTCACCAGCATATTGCGGAGGTATTTTCCCCCCATATTTCAGGAAATAAAGTTAGCACATGTAACAAGGATTTAGAGTCACTCAAGAAATAGACGCTCACAAGGTAGAGATGACTCAGTTTTTAGTTATTGAAAAAAATATTGCAAACAATATTTAAACACGATTTGTAAAGCAAGTACTCGGATATATAATATCCGAAAAGGTTTCAACATAAATTAGTATTTTATTATAAACAAAGTCCGCTAAATAACATGCAACTTTGATATATTTACAAAACATGTACCAGTTAATGGTCACACGCCTAGGCCCTAAGTCGGGGTGTGATACCTTAACTTACAAATGTTGCATAAAGCACCCTAAGCTATACTTTGTACTAAATACAAATATGCCCCCACAACATTTTATTAAACCTGATCATACAATTAAGGCCAACAAAACCGAATCATGAATCAGTCACAAATCACAAATTCGTACATAATTAAACAAAAGTTAAACCCACGGGAACCTAGCTTAAATCGAATCCTAAAAACCTCATTTTGCTTTCATGAGAAAATACTATTATTTATTAATTTTTTTTCTATAAATCACCTCCTTCTACTTGTGTCAAGTATAATGGATAGAACTAGAGGTGAAAAAAAAGGTTCACCGGTTTCAAAAATGAAGAGGGTCTACTCTTACACTGGGTTGACCAAAACTGGCCCCTAAACCGACCCTACCCGCAGGTTCGGGTGTTGGTTTGTATTTTTTCTTAACAAACCGGGTTGAAACTGGAACCGGGTTTAACTGAAACTGGTCTCAAACATGTTTTAAACCGGTCCTACGTTGGGAATATATGTTTTAAATTGTGGGCTGATGCATGCCTTCTCCTTCACCAAGTCCAATTTTCCAAACGTAGATAATATAAAATAACTTAACTAGTTTACTCTAAAGCTGAACCTGAAACTTGAAAGAAAGCATGCATCCGGTAAGAGATAACTTACTAGGCTGACAATTCACAATAGTATTAATAACAATTAACATGCATGTTGTGGTAATGTTACCATTTTTTTAATCTTTTTTTACCGCTAAAAAATACTAGTAATAAAGAATTTAACAACACTCTTTATTCACAACACTCTCTATTCACAGCCTAATGCCAATGACGACCCAAGAGTTTTTTGCATTGGGGTCCGAAATTTTTAAGTCGATACTCAGTTATATATATATATATATATATATATATATATATATATATATATATATATATACTAGACCGATGCCCGCACGATGCGACGGGGAACATAAATTCTAGTAATCATGTAACAATTATGGATATTCAAGGTTTGTTTCAAACCTCGAAAACGTTTAAACCAGTTATCACTTTTGGTCAGCCAGTTTCTGAATGTTCAAACCATAGCAAATAGTCTGGTTTACAGTTTATACCAAAAATCGGCCATATAAAACCGTACCCGACGGTAAACTTATTATTGAAGCTTAATGTGTGAAACACATTAGTAATGATTCAGTTTGAATTTTCAACGGTTCAATTTCGTTTTCAATGAAAAAAATACAAACCATCGGTTTGGTTCACTATATAACTTTGAAATCGTTAAAACCGAATTTTGAACACCATACGTAACAAGTTAGTTTTAACTGGAATAAACTATAGCAATAAAATACTCATTTTTATGGTGCAATTTTTTTAAAAAAAGACTGACATATGAAAAATTACGGCCGTTGGAAAATCGTTTGTGGGAAGTTAGTTAACAATTAAATTTTAAAGAAATACATGGGTCAAGATGAAGGTCAAAAATTGTAACTATTTTTAAATTTAAAAAAGTTGAGGGCAATGTTATAACTATTTATAAGCATATTTTCTAATGGACAAGTTTTCTCTTATCTTACATATTATATATGATGTACCTTATGCATTATAAGTTGTAATTTCTTAAAAATTAGGTGTCGTAATTTGCTCATGACTCATACATTTTATTATATATATACTATATTAAAACACATATAGGATGAGTAAGATGGTAATTTCATCAAAAACTCTTAAAATTAAGAGGTACAATCCATTTAAACGTAATGTACAAATGTTTATAGCATCTGAAATTTCATGTAAGAAACGCGCGGCGAGATCCATATTTTAAATTTCAAAACCTCAAAAGTCACCTTGCCAGATGTATAGAGACGGGAGAAGTGGAACAAGACAAGAAACCCTAAATGGCATCCAAACCTCACGATTGAGAGAAATATATTCCGCTCTGTTTGCCTATTCCGATCGAGACTTTAAGAGGTATGATTTTGGGTTTGATTACGTTCGTTAATGATTATAATCTACTGAATTTGATCTGTACCCTTATTTAGGCTTGGGTCGGGTCGAAGACAGCCATTACAGAGGTTCGTGTCATTTATAACCTCTGATTTTCTTTAGTCTCATGATTAATGGATTTTCTAAGCATAAAAATTAGAGCTAAAATTCATTGTGAACGTTTTAATTCATTAAATTTATGTTTTAAGTTGTTGAATTTTCATGCATGAATTTGACTTTAACAGGTTCTATGTTGGATTATCTGGCTTCATTCACCCTCTTCAACATCCCATTTCGACTTTAACAGGTCATGGGTATGTATTTTAGGGTTTTGATACGGTTTCTCAACTTTTGACTGTTTTGTGTAGAAACATGATAAAAACAAGATTGTTTCTTCTAAAGTTACATGCAATGGTCATTTTGTTGCAAATAGAACATAATGTCTTCAATAAATAAGTTTAAATGAATGCAGCTTTTTTACTCATTGTAGTCTTTTTGTGAATTAATGATGTTTGGGTGAGTAGATTAATTAGCTGATAATCTGATCTAACATTTTTCAGATAAAAATTGACAACGGTTTAAACCGTAGTGTTCCGTACATCTGTTCTGCGTTTATGTTTTGTAAGCTATAATCCTTAACATCGTATCATAACATATCATCATGAGCTTTGTTGAATTTAATTTGTCATATTTTATTTTCTTTTTTGCTTACAAGATCTTGATGGGGACATGGTTCAAAATTGAAAGGATTTATTTCGGTTGGCGTTATAAAAGGTATATAAAACACTTTAAAAAACATGTATAAATGGTACCTTGTTTCATTAATTCATTCATAAGGTGGGCACACAACTATTCAGTCAGGTTACCCAACAATTTGGGATTGTTGTCAGCGTTGTACGTTTGCACCTGAATTTGTTTTAATTTGTTATCAGATCCCACTCAGCCCATTTGACCCGTTATCTGACTTATACCACCAGTTTTGCTAGCTATACTATAGACTATTGGTGTTAATATAGGGCCATGTGAATCAACGTGCTAGTTCAATTTAAAGAACGTCAGCGTAGGCTGCCCTGAACTCTACTTTTAGCTCATCTGGTGGTGGTGGCGGCGGTAAAGGACATGGTGCGGTGAAAGGTCCAGGTGGCGGTTCACACAAAAGAGCTTCAGTTACCTGCATTATTCAGGGTTCTTACTGCTTCCAAAATCTATAAGCCCTCTCCTGACTCACCTGGTATTCAAGTTAAAGTTACTTTTGATTTTTCCATATAAGTTCATGTCGTTTTGCAATTTAGTGTTCAGTTCAGCTTATGAAAATAGGGTTGTGGTTTTGAAATTTAAAAATTGTGCATTTTGAAATTAAAAACTTGAATATAGATTGATGGTTTTATAAATTGATTAATTGGAAATTTATGTTTTGTAGTTTGTATCATTTTTCTAACTCACGCAATGAGAGACGTACCATTTTGATTTGTTACAATTTTTGAGATGCAACAATTGTGAATTCGTCCATAATATGATTTCATCCTTTTTTTTATGGTATAATGTTTGTTACTACTTATTTTTTTCATTGTATTTAAAGGCTCAATCAGGTTATTCATTAGTGTGAATTTCATGAATCTAGGCTGTGTTTGGGACCAGTGATGTTTATGCTCAAGTATATAGTGACATAACCAACCGCATACAAGCTGGCTGGTGTAGGTGGAAAGCAGCCACTGGGGTTTTGTGCGACAAGCAGTTCCCATCTAAATTAAAGGGGAAATTTTATAGAGGCGCAGTTAGACCTGCAATGTTGTATGGAACAAACTGTTGGGCCATCAAGAAGACACAGGCGCGCAAGATGGAGGTAGCAGAGATGAGGATGCTGAGGTGGATGTGCGGACACACTAGATTAGATAGGATTAGAAATGAGGTCTTTAGGGAAAGGTTAGGAATAGTTAGCATATCAGAGAAAATAAAGGAAGGGATATTGAGATTGTTTGGGCATGTGAAGAAGAGACCGACAGCAGCGCCAGTTAGAGTAATGGAAACCTTCATTGTGGAAGGAAAGAGGAGTAGAGGCATGGTCCAGGATAGAGATTCGTGGAGACGTAGGATTAAGGCTAGTGACTTCTAGGGGAAGGTACCTAGTTAGCTTAGCTTTGTATTTAGGGTCTAGTTGGCTAGCCTGGCTCCTTGTTATTTATGTATATATTTTGTTTGATGCTGCTTTTGATTCTTATGTCTTATTCTTAGTAGGTTACAGATTCCTTGTTATTTTGGTAGTTTGCTATCTATGTATTGCTAAGTGTCTTTGCTTGTAGGATGTATGTTTACTCTGTTTACATGTATGTAGCTTTATGAGTCGGGGGTCTCTCTGAAAGCAGTCTCTCTATTCTCATGGAGAGAGGAAAGACTTGCCTACATCTCACCCTCCCCTGACCCTACCGATAGCGTTCTATGCAGTGGGATATACAAGGCTTGATTGATTGATTGATTGATTGATTGATATCATTGATTCAAGATTCGCATGTTGGTTTGCATTTTTAATTATTAATAGAGAAAATTCCAATTTGCCTCCCTGTGTTATATCGTCGGCAGATGGAATAGCCACTGAAAACGAAATTGCGCATTTTGCGCGTCTGTGTTTCTCCGGCGGGTTTTTTTGACTCCCACCGTCAGTTGACTGTTGGATGGTAAGGGTATTTTAGTAATCTTCTGATAAATAATAAATATAATAATAATAGTAATAATAATAATATTATTATTATTATTATTATTATTATTATTATAATCATCGTAACATCATCATCATCGTAATAATAATATAACTCATCTTCATAATAATAATCATCATCAGCAGAAGCCTTCATCAATATATCAGCATCTCATCTTCATCATCATCAACCTCAAATCCTCAAACCCGCCACCAAGTAATCCCTCTTAATCTCATCATCTTCATCATCAGTTTCATAACAATTAATCGAATCTCTCAAATCCTCAAACCCTCAAATCTCTCAAATCCCACCACCATTCAATAATTCAACCACCACGCCTATAAATCATTCCGATCAAAACCCCTAACCTCCGGCACCATGCCACCACCACGGCAGCCACCACGGCGCCGAAATCCTTTGGATCTTCGTCTTCGTCGTCGTCTTTACATAACATTGTGGAGTCTTTATGGTTTGTTTGTGGTGGGTTATTGTTATTTTTATGGTTTGTTGGTATTCGTCGCCGTGGACAACGAAGGTGGAGTATATGTCGGGTTTTGTTGGGTTTTTGACCGGCCGGCGAGTCGCCAGAGAGAAAGCCATGTCTCCGGTTTTGTTGGGGCTTCGTCTTCGTCGCTGTGGTTTATGTTTTTATTACTAACCTCTGGTGAATGACGAGAGATGATACATTGGGGCTTTGTCATGGTGAGGGTTGAATTGAAGATTGGTGGGATTAATTTGATGGATCATGAACGGTGAAGGGTTTGGTCGGTCGTCTACACTAAGAACACCAAGAACCCACACACCGGGTTAGATGATGAAGATGAAGATGTATGGGTAAATGGGTCATTTCAACAATTTTTAACAGGTCAAAGGAAGGTCAACTGACGGTGGGAGTAAAAAAAAACCCACCGGACAAACACATACGTGCAAAATGCGCAATTTCGTTTTCAGTGGTTATTCCATCTCCCGACAATATAACCCAGGGAGGCAAATTGGACTTTTCTCTTATTAATATTATTAGTATTTTGTTAAACTTATATCAGTGACATGAAACAGCTAGAGCGAAAATGGCCCGGAGTCGGGTGCTGTACACTTGTAGTAGAGTATGCAGAAAAAGAAGATGATAATGAGGTGATTGAAAAGTCAACGCCAACACATATGTTCTACAAGAAACTAACCGCATCGGATACTTGCACTCACGGAGGATACTTAGCTTTGGATTAAGAGTGAGTTGTTTAAATGTTTAATCCTCGTGCTCATAACTTCATACATAAAATTATTTTTTTGACATTTTTAAACAAGTCAATATGCGTAATGTATTTTAATAAATAGGTTGTATGCAGGTCGGGATGTGGACACGCGGTCAACAAAGAGGATAAATTGGGAGATCTCAAATTGATCGAATAAATACGTTAGAACCCATGATCGTGTGGGCCTTTCCATCAACTCACTCCAATACAAAGATGTTGTTGGTTCTCTGCAAAACTATAATGAATGGGATAAGCTTGCAGGTTTGTTATTAAATTCATACATTCTTTAATTAATTTTGATACTTTCTTTTAGCAAAACTGCTTATTAGTGATGTTCTTAAAGAAAGAGCGACTATATTAGTGGATCCGTTGGTGATTTGGGGTTGGCAGGGCTTCTCATCAATGCAATTAGGAGCATCCCTGCTGGCGTGCTAGATGGTGGTTGGATTTATTTCTTGACATGGGGTCGAAAAGTTTGTTTCATAATTCCATTTATTGCATCTTGGTTTTTATTTACTTTGAAACGTGTCTGATAGAAACAGGCTGGGCTGGGCTGGGTTAGTTTGATCTGAAAACACTCTTTTGTCCATTTTTAGTCTTATTCTAAATAATTAATTAGTTTTTTTTTCAAATAAACTTATTCTAAATAATTAATTAGTTTTCATATTCAAATAAATTACATGTTTGTGTTCGTTCTTTTCGAAAATCAATGTGTTTCATTTGTTAATAAAATGAATGCGTTCGTTCGTTAGGAAAATGAAAGTTTTTGTGTTCGCTCATTAAGAAATTAAGTGCTAGTTTGTTTAACTTTAACCGAACACTAAACAACAGATTATTATTGTTCTTATTTATTTGTTAAAACAAATGACCTTGTTCTTGTTTGTTTATGTTTGATTGTTTATTATCTTTTAATTTTGCAAGTTTCATTTGCTGGATTGGAAAAATGGACTGGATCATTGAAGATTGTGTTTAATTTTAAGTAATGGAATATGTCTAATTTGGAGCGATGGGTTCATTGTATTGTTTATTTTGCTTTTATTAGAAAATGTGTTTCACTGGTTGGATTTAAAACATGGATGGTGCAATTTTACCTTGAAATAGATTTCTTTAGATTACTTGAATGTGCATATGTAACCGTTTCTAAAATTCAGTTTTGATTTTTGAACACCCCTATTTTTATCAAGCTACGGTTTTATTATGGTCAAATGAAAAGTTGAGTTTAGTTGTTTTTGTATAATATGTTACCAAAAAAAGTTTTAGTTGTACGGTTTATAGCTGTTTTTTAAGCAATCTTTCTTTTACATACATTCATGTACGTGTCACCTTGTGAAGTTCACATTACAAATTTACAATGGCTTGATATGAAGTCTAAATAAAATTGCATTTCATTTCTCGATTTGGAGCTATGTTAGATGACGTTTGTTGTATAATTAAGCATTATACAATATATCATGGGAGAATTGACAAACTACTAGAAACAAGTAGAGGTGCACAAAAGAACCGGTTCCGGACCTGACCCTACCCTACCCGCGGGTACGGACCGGGCTTTGGGTTTCCCTGCGGAACTATACTCGGAACCGACCCGGACCCGGTGGAAACGGTTCCGCCAATACCCGGTCAAAACCCGACCCTGCTCTACCCGAAACCCGAAAATAAAAACCGATGGAATCGATCAAATACCCGACTCTACCCGGAACCAGTTCCTACCAAGACCCGGTTTTGAATTTTGTTGACCATACCCGGTTCCGGTTCTGTAACATCCCGAAATTTCTAAAATAATATTTATTGTATTATTTAATATTGGTGGGAAAGTTTACTCGGGTAAGCGGGGAAATAATAAAATAGAGTAGGAGCTAGTATGGGTCGGGCTAGTGTTGGTTAATGGATATGGGTTATGGACTTGGGTCATGAAGAAAGGAAGGATGAGACCATGGGCTTAAGCCCATGATCCATAATTATAAAAGCCTTAATTACCCAATTATCATTCATTTCTCATACTCCATACACCACCCAAAACACACACTTAGCTCTCTCTCATCCTACTCTCTCTCTCTCTCTAAGCCGAAACCAAGAAGAAGAAGAAGAAGAAGGAGACTGATTTCCGACCCGAGGTAATGATAGTATGTTATTGTAGAGGTCCAAACCATTAGATCTAGTTGCGAAACAACGAACTGACACCGTTAAACCGTTGAAGTCACGAGATCCGTGTGGATTCGGGTATAAACCGAACCTAAGATGAGCTTAGGGATCACCTTAGCTCAGATCTGGATCGAACGGGACGAAAAACGGTGAAAACGGTGGCCAAACGAGTGAGATCTCGCTTTTTCGGCCAGATTCACGTTTTCTGGCAACGGCGGCACCGGAAAGGCGGCGCCGGAGGTTGTGTCACATCAGATGTGACGTCTGACGTCTGACAAAACCCTAACCCTAAATCGTTACGGAAATCTATCGAATTAGCGGTAATTCGTTAACGGAAGGGTAGCCAGTTCGTTATGGAAATTCGTTAAGGTGGGAGGACGAACTAGAAGCAGCTTGCTAAGTGATTCGTTAAGGAGAAATGACGAACGAGGATAATGAATCAGATCATGTTAGCTGATTCGTTACTCGTCCATTCGTCATGGCAAGATAACGAATTAGCTCGCTAGGTTCGCTAAGTCAAGATAACGAACTAGGCGGTGTTTTGATAACGAATTAGACAGTGTTGTGATACGAATTAGGCTTAATTCGTTATAGAGAATGAGATGGTGAATTAAATAATAATTTAAAATTTTTCCAGCTCGACCCCAGCCAGGGGCTCTGCCCCTTGGACCCTGCTAGGGGCTGCCAGCCCTAGACCCCGCTACCAGGGGCGCTGCCCCCGGACCCCCGTTCGTTGAGGGTTGTAAATAGACTAGAAACGTGATATGGATAGTAATAGTTAATTGATGTGTGTAATTGTTATACAGTTAGTCGCGCACAGCTAAGGAAGGAGTAACCATCAACAGTGAACGTAACCGAGTTCAGGTGAGTTTCTAGCCCTGTTCCTTGTTATGTTTTCGGGGTTGTGTGCATACTCGATGTGAAGTGTGAATACACTTACCTTAAATGGTAAGTGTATGCTATAATGTTTGATGTGAAATATTTATGTATGTTATGAATGGATGTCTGTTGGTGCGTGAACGATCTTCGGATATTGCACGCGTAGATAGGGAAGGTTAGTCGGTGTGCGAACGATCTTCGAATATTGCGCATACCGTCATTCGGGAATAACCCCCAAGTGGTTATTAGTGTGTATATAAATGTTGTGATGTAACTTGGTTATTATACGAATGACGTGATGATATAAAGTGTGTTGCAGACAAGTAGAAGTAGGGTGTGATAGAAGTGGCAAGGGTCTAGTAAGGGTGTTAGTGGCATGACGATAGTACGTGGTAGGGTAAGCCTATGTGTGACTTCGTTATTAAAGTGGCAAAGTGGCATAACGTTATTCGTTATTAAAGTGGCATAAAGTAGCATAAAGTAGCATAAGTAGCTAAGCTGTATGGGTAATTAAGAGGCTAAGTTGTAGGGGTAATTAAATGGTTAAGCGGTAGCAGGTTAGACTGTGGTTTATGTATCTTCAGATACGCATATGTTGTGTGTAGTGGTTGTATGACAAGTTGCCTGATTAACTAGAACTCACTCAGCGTAGCTGACTTTTAGTATGCACGCAGGTGAGCTGATTGTAGAGTTAACATGAGGACGACACATGGCATGGATTGAACGGCTGGCATTTGAAGATAGAAGGAAAGATGTTTTAAATATAATGTTTTGGGTTTTGGTATCAAAGAAAAGATTTAATGTTTTGTAACAAATGATTGGTGTTTTATATTCTGCGAAAAGTTTTAATAAACTTTGATTTGTAGAACTGTGTTTATGAGTAAATCCGACGCTAAAGTAGGGCTACCGGGAACGGGGCCTTACAGGTTCCTACCCCTTTCGGGTTCCTAAGAATACCCGGCTTGTGCACCTCTAGAAACAAGTAGCATGTTGCTAATTGTCACCATCGCCGCATCGTGCTTGTACCTACTAGTATATATATGATTGATTTCTTTTAAGAACTACTTTGAGTTTTAAGACCTCGAAAGAACTCAACGTAACAAATTTTTTAAAAATTTTTTTTACACATATGCAATATGTAACTGTAAGTAACGTAAAAAAATTATAGTATTTTTTTACACAATAAATCGACTTTCTACACATGTGCAACCAACATTTAAACTTGTGTGATCATCTCAAATCTTTATTCTCTCTCCATATTCATTTTTAATTAAATTTAATCTCAGCCACATATTATTTACTCGTTTAATTAAATGTGTGGTCCATATTTAGTTTTTAAAGTTCTTACAACTCTTCAAGTTCTCAAAATATTTTTCCCATATATATATATATATATATATATATATATATATATATAATCGGTCTGGTTCGACTGTTCGGGTCGGGCCAAATCAGTATATAACTTTTTATTCATCCAATTTAACCGTTCCGAACGGGTCAAATCGGGTCGGGTAATACAAAACAAAAAAAGAAACCAAACAAAATATAAAATAACCAATATATTTAAAGTTGTTCTCTAGTTTTCATTTTTTGAAAGCTAACCATTATCACTTAAATTTTCATCATCCATCCGATTACGCAAATCAGACTTCACATACTTCATCGCCGAAAAACATCTTTCAACGCTTGTGGTTGCGGCCAGTATACGAGATTTTAATTGGGTTAGAAATGGATTGGATATTGGGCTAAAAATTGGGTAAGGTTTTAATTTTGGGTTTTGGGATTAAAAATTGGGTTGGGTATTAGACTTTTGGACTATTGGACTAATTATATATATTAATCCTTAAGTTTCTGGTACTCACAATATTGTACTGTGCTAGACATACCACTTTCTAAGCGTGATGTACTAACGTATCTGCATACCTTTTGTGACACTTGTTCTGTAACTTTTTACACGTGCCCTTCTTCTCTTTTACCTTCAATTCTCTAGACTTTTCTTTCCTCTCACTTACAAGTCACAACTCACAAGCACCTTTCATCATCTCTCACTTCATTCACGCCTCTTCTATTTTGTATGAAAAAAGTTGATTCTGGCCAATAGAACAACCTGCTCATTCACAGCTACATAGGAGGAAGATGAGCTCTCTCACCTCATTCACGGCTTCGGTTGTTGTTGTTTATCTAATAATTTTATTGATGTTGAATTCGTTTATCGGTTGTTGTTTTGGGCCTGTCATTAAAAAATTGGATGATAAAATATGATTTCCACTTTTGTTTGCTCGGCTATTGCATTAATTTTCAGGTTCTCAATGATCCGTAAAAGAGAAGAGAGGTTATCACTGACCAGTACATAGAGGAAGGATTGAAAGGTTAGGTAAGTGTGCACGTTTTGTATTTCATACATTTTCTACTTTTCATTATGCATCTTATATATTATAAGTTAGTTTCTTTATGTTCTTGGTTTCAAGGGTAAACAACTGAAGAGTCTAAAGTTTGTAATGGAATATCAGCAGGTATTTTATTTGCAATAAAAAATGAAATACAATGGTTCAAAGAGTTAAAATTAACTCTTTATTTTGTACACATGCAATATGAATTTAGGAATTTTGCAGATAGTGGTACTCCAAGTTAAGATAGCCAAAGCATCAACTGTGGTCATCCTCTCACTCATTGGGTACCTTCTACCAATTCCGATGATCTCAAGAATTAAGAGACAAAGTTAATAATTGGCTTTATGCTGTGTCGATGTGGGTTACTGGGAGCTTGAAGTTTCGATTGCCGTTAAACTGAATTGATAGCTCTTTGTATAATCTTGAAATGAATATACACATGGGTATGGTGTGATGAAGTAGGAAGAAATGTTGTTGGCAGCATTTTTCGTCCAATTTGATTTAATTGACATTGCCGATTGACTTGTAACAGAAGAAATAGAATTGCCCATTGATAAGATTTCATTGAATTATCTTTAGTATCTAAAATGTGGTCAAGATAGGTTTGAATTCCTCGTTTCTAAGTTGTCACGCGTCGCTAAGCGCGTGGTAAAATTTCTAGTTGGTATTAAACTCAAAATTAATAGAAAAATTAATTATATAACATTATATAATTAAATTTTTAAAATTTTCATTTTATTTTTATAAGGTTCGGTATCAAAATTTCATGCGAGTCGTCTCAAAATTACACATGGCCGGCTTCAAAATCTCATAGGGGTCAGGGTCAAAATTTTACATTGGTCAGTTGAGAATTTTTCAATATATTAATACTAATTTATTTTTTTTTCTCAAGGGTCGGCGGACACCTCTCTCATATGAGTGAGCCCGACTGCTAATGCCTTAAATCTCAAAATACACTCTTTATTCACATTCAAATGGCTACCTGAAGTGCTCCAACACAATCTATTGTTGGGGCAACTGACGTAGTTCAAATCCATCCTACCAATAAGAACTGAAATATGGTGTAATTTTGACTTGTGTCAAATGGCAAGCAGTTCTCCGATGAAGGTGCGGTGCAAGTTTTGTGGTAACATTTTTAGCAAAGACAATAACACAACTTTGAGAAACCACATTGAAAAGAGGTATATTGTAAGACGTTAAAAAACAAACCGGGTGAAGGCCAAGCTTCGGTGGCAAAGGATGGAGCCTTATGGGCTTTCAACATGGAAACTTGGCGTGACCAATTTGCGTGTTTCACGATTTAAGAAGGGGTTTACCTGTTGGTTTGGTGTTTTCGTCGTAATTTGATTGGGCTTTACCTGGGTTGACATTTCAAAAAATTGAAGGGCCCTATCGTTGAAACCAAAATAGCTCAATAGGCCCTAACACGGGACTCCACGCCTTTTATTTTAATCCTAGCCGTCTACGTATTTCATACGTTTATCTGACGTCGTTTGTGCACCCATCATGACGTCATATTTGATTGTGATTTCTTTTTCCGCGCAAACCACTAAATTTAGTTTAGTTAGTAAACAAAGTATTGTTGTTTAATAGTAGTGTTTTAACAACCAGAACCAAAATTGAAACTTTGCTTCTACACTAGCAACCCAAGCATAGCTTCTCTTACTGCCCCCAAAGTACACTCAATTTGATGATATTGTTCCTTGCATTTCTCACTTCAAGCTTCTTGTACCCAGCCACTTGAATAAAATACCAAGTGGTTGTTTTAAAAATAGCAGTAGCTATTTATCATGTACAATAAATGATTGTAAACCAAGATCCATTGGGTTACATTCCATCAGTTTTATCAACATTCTTCACAAAATTGGATGGATTTTTGAATTACAATTCCGTCTTTTGTCTAACCGAACACACCACTCTGTTCCCCGGTCCATTTTAGGGAAAGGGGGCAAGATAAAGTGAGAAGAATTAGGGAAAAAACTGAAGCAAATTTAATCAAACTCAAATTACAAAGTTACTCTCATCTTGTTTAGTTTAGGTCGTTTTTTTCTGACCGTAACCAAATTGCCCCCTACTATGAAGCATCAAGTACATCGCCGACACATGCAAATCTTTTCTTGTGAACGCATTACGCATCAAGTATTCTTATTTTAGTTTCTACCTTTTAAATTAATATTGCAAGTTTTTTCTATTAGGATTGCAAGTACTGTGGTAGAAATTGAATTCCAAATACCATAAGTTATAAAATTATATTATTAGGTGATCATCATTATAAGATACTTACACCATAAGCTATTTAATTAGGATATGGTTTATTAAACTAGGAATTGAATTCCAAATACCAATTTTTTTTTTTGCTCGTATTGAATAATTTGCACCCTTTTTTGTGTCATGGCTTGATCCTTATAATTCTGCTGTGAAAGTTATTTTAAAGGAATTATAATTTTGCACCCTTTTTAGAGTAGGAATTATACTTTTGTTGTGAAAGTTCTTTTACTTATAAAAGATTACAAAACTGAGAGGTTATTTAAGAATACAAAGATCACCATGATACTTATAAGAAACAACGGTATAGTTGCCAAATTCTAAATTATTCACATGAAAACTTCGAATTTTTTTTCAATTGCTTCGAACTCAGGTACACTTGAGTAACTTCTATGTTTTTTTTTTCATCTTTTTATTTGCTCTTATTAATTCTGTGTGAAGATTATGACAATACCACCTTAACGGGCCAAAACGGTTAGTACGGAAATAAACGAGGGTGGTTCGGTATTCTCTAAAGAGGTGGTTGGAGGAGATTAATAAAGTCCAAGGTTTAGTTCAAATTACTTGGAGGTCAAGTTCATTTATAATTATCTTTTAATGTTTAGATAATTATGTTTTCTTATTTGAGTTTTAGTAGGATTAGTATGCAGTAGTATAAAAACACATGATGTTTAGTTTATTTTTAATTGTAATTCGTTTTTTGTTCTGATATTAAATAAAACGAAAGAGTCGATCGTCCTATCAAAACTCCTGTGTTGTGTGCTTCCAGTTTAACAAGTGGTATCAGAGCCTAACGATCCAGGCTCGTGTTTCCGATTGGTGGCAAGTCTTGATTGCGGTAGTAGTTTCAATCAAAGACATAAAAAGCCAAGAAACCGATCACGGTTGAAGTTTCGATCCAAGTTGTTCACGTCACCGATCGCATAAAAGAAACCGGAAGTTTTAAAAAGGTCCATATACTGTTCAACATCAGTAAGCCGCCACACGCAAAAGGTTGTTTGTGCCCTATCCGATTCTACGGTCTTTCCACAGTATATATATTGCAATTGTTAGTTTGTCTTTTGTGAGCTTCACAATTGTTTGGGATTTGTAATTGGGATAAGTGCTGCTGTCGTTCAACATCAGAATAATAAGCCATTGGTTGGTGTTGACTTTTTGAGTAGTCCAGAAGCCAACGGATAAAAGTTCAATTTTTGTTTTATCTCTTCAACAATTAAATAAAAAGAGGAGTCCCCTCAAAGTTATTTTTCTTTTTGGATATTGAAGAATTCGATAAAATGAAAAAGAATTTAATCTCGGTACCACAAATAACCGAGACCGGGAAATATGTGTTGTTTGGGCCCGATAACGTGCAGGTGTTCGAGAAATTCGAGACGAAGTCGAAACCAATGTTGGTGGGGAGGAAAAAGGACACGGTGTATGTGATGTCTGCTGAATCGGCATATGTCGAGAAAACACGAACCCAGAGTAGCACGGATCTATGGCATCAACGACTCGGTCATGTTGGTTATGATAGACTCGAGTTAATGACAAGAAAAGAAGTAGTGAACGGGCTGCCCAAACTGGGAAGTTTCTAATGAAACGGTATGTGCAGGTTGTCAATTTGGTAAGGCTTGTCAACTGCCTTTTGAAAGATCAAAGATGAAAACCGTGAAGCCCCTCGACCTCGTACACACAGATGTGTTTGGCCCGGTAAAACAAAAATCTCTCGGTGGAGTGGAGTACATGATCACCTTTATAGACGACTTTTCCCGATTCGTTAGGGTAGATTTTATGAAAGAGAAATCTGAAGCATTTGTTAAGTTCAAAAATTTCAAGTTAGAAGCTGAACGGGTTACCGGGTTAAAAATAAAGATGTTAAGGTCGGATAACGGTGGAGAGTATACGTCTCGGGAGTTTAACGAGTATCTCAAGATGTGTAACATTGGTCGACAATTAACATGTTCTAACACACCGCAACAGAATGGTGTGTCGGAACGCAAAAACCGACATCTAGCAGAAGTATGTGGAAGTATGACTCATGGGAAGAATGTACATGGAAGATTTTGGGCAGAAACGATGGCGACCGCAGCCTACGTCATCAACCGTTTACCCCAACAAGGCCTCGATCAAGTAACACCATACGAGCTTCTGAAGAGGTAGGTCCCAGCAGAGGTGGTTAGGACCCGCAAGACTCCCTTAAAAGGAGACGTCTGCGCAGTTGAACACGCAAGACTCCTTAAACGGACGTCTGCGCAGTTGAACCCGCAGACTTCACCATAGGGACGTCTGCGCCGCGACCTACCAAACCCGCAGGACCCACCACGCTCAGAGTTGTGACGACCTCACATGCAGTACGCAAGCTGGTCTCGCAGGAAATGCCTCCCTATGGTTTCCAAGTATCCGCCTGTTCCCGCAGGTACGGATACCCGCCATTAGGGACTGGCCACCCGCGCAGCATGGCTACACGCATAAGGCTCAAACTCGTAATAATTCAGTAGTCACCTGAAGAAGGAATGAGCAAAGCCGGGAGCATTCCCGCATAAAGGCGGGAGGGGGAAAAACTCCCGCCTAAATGAGCCAGTCCGTATAATAATGGAGGATCTTTTGTGTGATACCTGACGAGGTATGGACAAAAGATCTGACCAACGATACGACAGCTCACTGACAGCAGCATGGCAGACAACACGCCACAGCACTGTGACCAATAGCCGCCGCCTGCTCACCAACTCCTGCCATACCACGTGCCTAGCCTGTAGTTGGTGGAAAAGGAAAAGTGAACAGCACGCCTGGTCACTGTCAGCCGCTGCCTATCCACGAATTACCAGCAGAGCACGTGTGTAGGCCACAGTTGGCAGAGTAGTTGGCCGGCTAAACCTCCTTGGAAACCCACCTTCGGCTATAAAAGACATCAAATGTTATTATCATTTCATCATCTAATATCTTGTATAATTTACCTGATAACTGCTCTAGTATTCTTAATATACTTTTATATTCAAAGAGTAATATAGACTGATTCTCACGCCGGAGGGTGGTCACAAGGAGGAACCCCCCCTTTTCTTAGTGACGAGCTCACGGTGTCTGTTTTGCAGGTTATCGGAAGAACCATCTTGCCGGAATTAACCCCTCGTGGGAAACGTCTATCTAACCCTCATGTTATTCGTAATCTGTCGGGGTTCGACTGGTGTTTCTTCATTGGCGCCATCCGTGCATAAAGCTAGAACTTTATTTTTCTCCAGTTTTTTCAAAATTTCTGGAAAGATGGTTAAGGATACTCCGGTCCCAAAACCGAGTAACCAAGAGACTCCGGTAATTATGACCCCAGCTATAAGGGGGAATACCGAGTACACAAACTTTACGAACACTATCCCAGCTACCCAAGCCGGGGCAAGTGAAGTAAATAATCAGACACTGGGATTCACCGATACCCAGTTAGAAAATCAACAGACGAGGCTCCCCTGCCAAACACTCGATGAGGTTAAAGCGTGGGCCGAAGCACGTCAAAAAGAGTTCCAAGCTGAGTTGGATGAACGTTTACGTTCACTCCAACAAGTGGAAGAATTCGAGTACGACGATGATTCGGAGGAATCCGAGGAAGACGCGAACCCTCGTCATAGGGCGAAAGGGAAGCGTAAAGAAACGGATTCCCAACCGAGAAGGCGTTTTGGAGAAGCATTCAGTCCAATAAACGTGGGCAACAGCCCACGGGACTTCTCCAAAACATTCACGCCAACTGCGGCAAGGGCGGGAACGTCCAAATTCTCAAGGGACATTGCGGAAGCAATCGCCCCAAGAAGTGCCAAACAAATGTCCAACATAGGCACGTACGATGGTATTTCTGACCCTGACGATCACTTGAACAGATTCATCGCGGGGGCGACCGTCAGTAACTGGACGGAACCCACGTGGTGTTATATGTTCCAAATGACGCTGGTCGGGGCAGCTAGAGCGTGGTTCGACCGTCTGCCGGTCCACCACATCTACGATTGGGCAGACTTCCAACAGAAGTTCAGCCAACACTTTAGTCAGCAAAGAAAGTACACTGAGGAGCAGTGGACAATCCTCAAGTGTGTCCGAGAGGAGGAAGAATCTTTGCCTGACTTCATCACTCGCTTCAACTCGAAGAAGCTAAGCCTGGGCAACGTTAGCGAAGATCTCGTTCGCGCCGCTTTCATCCAGGGCGCAAACGATCCGGAACTCATCCGCACCCTAACGGGTAAAGATGGCATGCCATCCACATGGGATGCCATCATGACCGCAGCTAAACGCTTTGCGGAAACTGAGAGGCAACTGGGCAGAGATCTTCCGCAGAGCACGAACCTCTACACCCAGAAGACGAGGGAAAACAACGTCCTTACCGCCCGATTGAACAAAAAACGGAAGCTGGGCATTTGGCAGTCAAGGGTAAACTTTGACACCCCGTCTGGCTTCCAACATCGGTTGGGCGGAAGAGATAACGTGAAACCGGAGAAGAACTCCAGGTGGACGCCACTCACAAAGAGTGTGTCCGAGATATTCGCCACGGAGGAGCTCCCGTGGCCGAAGGCTCCATACATCCGACATCGCCACAATGCTGACCGGAGAAAGTATTGTGATTTTCACAAAACCAAAGGTCACAACACTGAAGAATGCTTAGACGTAAAGGACTTGGTCGAAGCATTTGTCAAGGATGGGACACTCGCGCACCTTGTGGCGAAGTGAGCGTCGAGCAGGCTGATGCGTGAACCCCAGCTGGGGAAACGCACGAATAAAATCGCAGCTTCAACGGAGACTACATACTGCGTAAACAACGAGATCCCGAACAAGATACATGTCGGCTCGATGGTGCTCCCATCCAAGCCACGTCTAATGGGAGCTCAATTATACAGTTTATGTAGATCAATTCCAAATTTGTAAAGAAAAGGCCTAGAGCCACTTCTAATGGAAACGATTCTCCTTCAAATTGAAGCTGATGATTTTACATTTTTTTTATGAACTTTGCACATGGAGATGCCGGTATCCGCCGCATCAAGTGAAGAATCGTTGCGCAGGGAAGGCGGCAAAACCCGCACAAACCCAAAAGCATCAAACCTTCACGCAGGTCAGTTAAAGGGGAAAGGTTCAGCCATCCCACTATGTGAAAGTGCCGGTATATCCGCATGAATCCTGGTAGAGGAAGCTGAACACTAACCTATTAACAACCACGCGTTGAACGGTCGATTCAAACACTAATGCCGGTAGTCATCGCATCAAGTAAAGAGTCGTTGCGTGGGGAAGGCGGCAAAACCCGCATAAACCCAAAAAATGACAAGACCTTCACGCAGGACAGTTAAAGGGGAAGAGTTCAGCCATCCCACTATGTGAAAGTGCCGGTATACCCGCACGAATCCTGGTAGCGGAAGCTGAACAATAACTCATTAACAACCGCGCGTCGAACGGTTAAAAGTCATTCTGAAAGGATAAGGAAAAACCTACGCGCAGGTCAGACATAGGTAAAGTTTAGCCATCCTACCAAGTGCAAGTGCCGGTCCTATCCGCACACTCACAAAGGGGGAAGCAAAACTTCAACCTACTGTCAACCACATTCAAGGTTAACTTATTCTAAACACTTGGGAAATCGCTAATTTAAACTAAGTATGCAAGTCATATAAGGTTTATAAAGCAATGAACCCAAAGGAAATAACAGTCTTATCCGCAAAAAGATTTGTATTTCACAAAAGATATATTACAAGAATGGCCGGGTAACTACCCGCCTACAAAACAAAATCTATAGTCTATCCTAGCAGCGGGAAGGGATCTTCAGAATCAAGCTTCAGGACCACTTCCACTTGGACCCGCCCCATCAGTAGAGCGTGGCGGTTCAAGGAAAGCCTTGAGGATAGCAAGTCCATCATCAGCAGCAGCGACTTCCTTCACCTTCTCCACCACCGGATGCGGGAAGGCGGCATATTGGTTCACCGCTTGGTCATATGCAGCTTCGGTGTCCACATCGAACAAAGGGAAGTTGGAAGGCGGGACGCCTTTCTCAACGAACCCTAGACCAAGCAGGAAGCCGGCCTTTTCCCCATCCTCATGAGAAGCGTTGAGGGCTGCGCTCATGGCATCATCGTAAGTAGTCTCTGAGAAGACCCGATGCACAACCTACAAAGAAAATACAAGTGTCAAACACCTTTTCTATGTACACAGGAAAGCGTGAAGACGTAAAGCTAAACATACCTGAGACAACGCTTCTCGAAGAAGCCATTCCTTGGCAACCAGAGCTTCTTGGAGGGCGGCTTGAGCTTGGGTGCGGGCGCGTTCGGCTTCGCTTTTGTTAAGGTTGGCAAGTAGCACTTCCTTTGCAGCAGCCTCTTCAACGCCTTTAAGCTTCCGCTCGGTGTGGTCAAGCACGCCCCTCTGGTCCAGGATCTCTTGGAGCTTCTTGGCATCTTCCATCGCCAAGGCATCATGAGCACGTTGGAGAGCCTCTAATTTGGCCTTGAGCTCCTCGTTCTCCACGCGTAAAGGCTCAGCAACGGCTTCAGCCTTGGTGGCCCTCTCGGTGGCGTTCCTCGCAGTCTCCTTAGCCAGCCGAAGCTGTTCGTTAACAGCTTGGGCAGCCTTGGAGCGGGCCTCGAGTCGCGCTTGAACCTCAACCTCGAGGGCCTTGAAGGCCTTCTCCTTCTCCGCAGCAGCTGCGGCCAACTGTTGGTTCTCCTCCCGAAGAGCCCGCGCTTGAGATACTTCCTTGGCGCGAGCTGCTTTCAACTTGTCGTTTTCACGACAAAGCAGCTCAACGCGCGGCTGCATCCGGGCCTGGAGAACCCGAAGCTCATTGGTTAGCCTACCCTCCTGGTAGCTAGCCATGGCTTCCCCCAACGCGCCATGGGGAGCAGCGTGGCGAGCCCATTCCACGCACTCCACAGGGGTACGAAGGGTTGTTCCTCGGCGGATGTTCCATCGCGGAACATACACTTTATTGGAATCCGACACTGCAAAAGAAACAAAGCAGTTAGGAAAAGATGAAGAAAAATATGAAGGCCAAAAGAACCCTACGCACCTGTAGGGTCGATCACAGGCCGATAGCCACCGAACCCATCGCCTGAACCTAAGGGAAATCCATCCAAAAGGTCGGGCAGATGGGAAGGTGACAAAGATTGGCGAGAAGCCCTCCGCGTACCTGATGGGCCGGCCGTCGTTGCCGGTGGCGGAGGCATAGTAGCGGCCGCCGTGATCGCCGCCGCGGTCGCCGCCGCAGAATCCGTAGCAATCGTAACCGCCGGCTCGGTGAAAGATGCTGTAAAAATCGCACTTACTACCGGCGGTGACGTCATCTCAGCTGGAACAGTCGGCTCAAGGGAGTGAGCAACTGATCCAGCGGAAGCAGGCGCAGGCGCCTGGGTCGTCGCCTCTGGTAGGCTGACCGAGCCTACCGTCATCGGCGGAGGGGTACTCCTCTGCGCTCCACCCTGGAATGCGTCAACATCCACGCCTACACAAGAAGATAAGTGTTTCAATAAATTTATAAAGTGATAAATCTACAAAGATAAGGATGTTTGTACTTACGGGTTTTCTTGAGCCTGAACGTACGGATGGGCGGGGACGAGCCCGATGGAGCCGGTCTCTTGATGCCGGTCACCGTCGTCTTCGTTGGTTCTCCGGAGGTAACAGTCGTAGCCTCCGGAGCAGTGGTCTTCTCACCACCGGGGTTCCCCGCCACCTCTTCACTATCTGACTCGGTGTCAGATAGAAGCACCGGATCAGCTGTGGAGGCCACCTTCTCCTTCCCTTTCCCGCCGGCAGCCCTCTTCTTCCGCACCAACGGAGGACCATCTGCGGATTCCTCAGAAGAAGACAGGATGTCAGGAATTCCAGCAGCGGGTACAACATTGAGGGGTGGAGGATAGAATAACGCCTTACCTGGCCGCCGGTGGCTCAGGATCTCGTGGCCCAGCGGGTAGACCTCCACAAACCGATCCGCCGTTTGTTCCAGGATGGGCAACTCGTTCTCGTCTAGAGCACGAGTACCCATCCGCGCGGGACCGTCAGCTTCCCGCGGGTACAGGAGCGACTCCAAATCGTTCCCCTCTGAAAGAAAAGAAACAGTTAGAAGACAGACTAGTATCAGCAAGAAAAACAAGACATACCATAAGGAGTAGAGTTCAAACCGTATTCGAGAAGGATGGGAACCTGAGACGCCTCCTTCCATACCCGGCTCATCCCCAGCATCACCATCCCGGACTCCGCAAACCGGTAAACCGGAGATTGGACCCGGGATATCTTCGCGAACCATTCCGCCTCCTGGTAGTTGGTGGCGTGAAGGCTCGGAATTGCTTGGCCATTTTTAAACTTCATGGCAATGGGGATGGCGCGGGCAGAAATGTAGAAGAACTCCCGCTTCCACGATCGGAGACTGCGCTCGGTCGCGCAAATCTTCAAACCCTTGATCCGGGTTGTCAGGGTGTACCACCCCTGGATGCACCTCCAAGTATAGAAGGTCATCAGGCGGTCCACATAGGGCTCAATGCCCAGAATCCGGCACACCCACTCGAAGTGCCGAATCTTGGCAATCGCCATCGGATGCACCTCGGTCAGGTGCACACCGTGCCTCTCCAGGACACGGTACACAAACTTCATCAATGGGAACCTAAGATTCCCATAAACAAAGAATGCAGCATATACCCCGATCTTGCCGCTGGGGGCATCGTACACGGTCTGATGGGGTTCAGGAAACTCAGGCTCGAGAGGATCGAGCATGAACTTCCTAACAACATACCGGTACTGATCGCCGGGCAGAGCACACTGGCACTCGCCAGCAGTACTCTTATCGTCGACTACAGCTTCAGCATCATGGGAAGACATATTGCAGAGGAAGAAGAAATGATTTCGGAGGAATGCTCAACTGAATAAGGGAGTATTCACCAGAAATCGCCTTAGAGATGAAGAGAAGAAGTGAAGGTGTGAATTACAAAGGACCCTCTTCCCCTTTATATAGTGATCGCAATTAATGCGATGAATTTAATGCGGAGGAGAGAGAAATTGAAGGTGCAATGAAACCGTGACATGTGGCACCAGGCAAGCTGGCAACAGCTGTTGAAAGGACGAGTGCCATTAATTTTGCGGCCACGCGCCCGAAAAATCGCGCCCACGCGCCGTAAAAAGCGTCTGGAATGACCATATAATGTCACGTCGCCATAACTGCCAGCACGTCCTGACACAGTCAGAAGAAACCGTCGCACGACGACTGTTCTTATCCTTTCACCAACTTTTCAAATTTCAAAGATTCAAAAAGATTCGAAAAGTAAGCGGGAAAAACCCCTTACCCTGGCTATCCAGTTGACCGTAAGTCGGGTGCGGGTACAGTGTTAAGGCAAAACCCTTCACATACCTAGCACCCGCAGGGAACAGAGGCCAAGAAAACCCAACTATGAAGTCGGGTGCGGGTACAGTGTTAAGGCAAAACCCTTCACATACCTAGCACCCGCAGGGAACGGAAACCGGAAAAACCCAACTATGAAGTCGGGTGCGGGTACAGTGTTAAGACAAAACCCTTCACATACCTAGCACCCGCAGGGCACGGAAACCGGAAAAACCCAACTATGAAGTCGGGTGCGGGTACAGTGTTAAGGCAAAACCCTTCACATACCTAGCACCCGCAGGGCACGGAAACCGGAAAAACCCAACTATGAAGTCGGGTGCGGGTACAGTGTTAAGGCAAAACCCTTCACATACCTAGCACCCGCAGGGAACGGAAACCGGAAAAACCCAATTATGAAGCCGGGTGCGGGTACAGTGTTAAGGCAAAACCCTTCACATACCTAGCACCCGCAGGGAACGGAAACCGGAAAAAACCCGACTATAAAGCCGGGTGCGGGTACAGTGTTAAGGCAAAACCCTTCACATACCTAGCACCCACAGGGAAGTGAAGCCGAGAAAATCTTGGCATTCCACCCAACTACAAAACGGGCACAGGTACAGTGTTAAGGCAAAACCCTCCACATATCTAACACCCGTAAAAAGTCAGACCTCGGCACCCAATTGTAAGTCGGGCGCGGGTACAGTGTTAAGGCAAAACCCTTCACATACCTAGCGCCCGCAGGGGATTAAACGCCAGGAACACCTTGGCAACCATAAGTCAGGTGCGGGTACAGTGTTAAGGCAAAACCCTTCACGCACCTAGCCCTGCAGGGATTTAACGCCAGGGATACCTTGGGAGTAAAGTAACTAGTAAGACGAAGTGCGGGTACAGCGTCAAGGCAAAACCCTTCGCATACCGAGCACTCCATGGGAATTGAAACCAAGAAGGATCCTCTGGGCCATGCTTGCAGAAACGGGATTAACATCCCCGCATAGCGGGAACGTCAAGAACTAGATTGTTGGAAACTTCAGGATGGAATTGGTGGTTATAACATGATTGATCACTATGTTCAAAACCACCAAGACCTCATGGAGAATCTACACAAAAGGTTCTAAACGCTCCTGACTTGCGGGGAGGTTACAGACCTATCCGCATCATCCCAGAGATCAAGCAGAACATTGGGAAATTCTGCGTGACATTGGGAAACCCGTGGGTAAGACTTCCCGCGGAAAACCCATAAAACTAAACCCTTTTCAAAAACCCCTTGCTTAAGTCCAAAAGTTCACCTCACTTTATTAAACATTCATGAGAAGAACATTGGACTGGGGAGACTTGAAGAGGTAGGTCCCAGCAGAGGTGGTTAGGACCCGCAAGACTCCCTTAAAAGGAGACGTCTGCGCAGTTGAACACGCAAGACTCCTTAAACGGACGTCTGTGCAGTTGAACCCGCAGACTTCACCATAGGGACGTCTGCGCCGCGACCTACCAAACCCGCAGGACCCACCACGCTCAGAGTTGTGACGACCTCACATGCGGTACGCAAGCTGGTCTCGCAGGAAATGCCTCCCTATGGTTTCCATGTATCCGCCTGTTCCCGCAGGTACGGATACCCGCCATTAGGGACTGGCCACCCGCGCAGCATGGCTACACGCATAAGGCTCAAACTCGTAATAATTCAGTAGTCACCTGAAGAAGGAATGAGCAAAGCCGGGAGCATTCCCGCATAAAGGCGGGAGGGGGAAAAACTCCCGCCTAAATGAGCCAGTCCGTATAATAATGGAGGATCTTTTGTGTGATACCTGACGAGGTATGGACAAAAGATCTGACCAACGATACGACAGCGCACTGACAGCAGCATGGCAGACAACACGCCACAGCACTGTGACCAATAGCCGCCGCCTGCTCACCAACTCCTGCCATACCACGTGCCTAGCCTGTAGTTGGTGGAAAAGGAAAAGTGAACAGCACGCCTGGTCACTGTCAGCCGCTGCCTATCCACCAATTACCAGCAGAGCACGTGTGTAGGCCACAGTTGGCAGAGTAGTAGGCCGGCTAAACCTCCTTGGAAACCCACCTTCGGCTATAAAAGACATCAAATGGTATTATCATTTCATCATCTAATATCTTGTATAATTTACCTGATAACTGCCCTAGTATTCTTAATATACTTTTATATTCAAAGAGTAATATAGACTGATTCTCACACCGGAGGGTGGTCACAAGGAGGAACCCCCCTTTTCTTAGTGACAAGCTCACGGTGTCTGTTTTGCAGGTTATCGGAAGAACCATCTTGCCGGAATTAACCCCTCGTGGGAAACGTCTATCTAACCCTCAGGTTACTCGTAATCTGTCGGGGTTCGACTGGTGTTTCTTCAGCTCCTAATGAATATCAAGCCAAACGTGAGTTATTTAAAAGTATTTGGATGTGTTTGTTATGTATTAATACCTAGTCACTTGCGACACAAGTTGGAGAAGAAGGCGGTTCGATGTATATTTGTTGGATATGACCGGGAAAGGAAAGGATGGAAGTGTTGTGATCCTAATACCGGACGATGTTATGTATCTCGGAACGTCGTCTTTGACGAGAATTCCTCGTGGTGGTCACCGAGAAAACAACCACTACCAGATTCCGAACAATTGAAAGAGGATCTCGAAACATCTAGGATCAAACTGAAGTTGTTTGATGAAGACGAATCAGCAACGAGTGATCATTTAGAATCGAAGTCCAACAGAAGAACCAAGAAGGGAAGTGACCGAAGAACAACCACCAAGGCGATCAAACCGAGACCGTAGACCAAATACAAGGTACGCAAACGTAGTAACCGTTGAAGAGGAAATAATCGAACCAAAAGATTACTATGAAGCTATTAAGAAACCGGAGTGGATAGACGCGATGAAATCTGAGATTGAGGCTCTCAAGGACAATGAAACTTGGGAGTTGGTTCCAAAACCAAATGAAGTAAAACCGGTTACATGCAAGTGGGTCTACAAGCTTAAAAAGAAGGCGGATGGAACAATTGATCGGTACAAAGCTCTTCTAGTAGCCCGGGGTTTTTCCCAAGAATACGGGCTTGATTATGACGAGACATTTAGCCCCGTTGCTAAACTAACCACGGTTCGGGTCCTGCTAGCGCTCGCGACAAGTCTCGGGTGGAGTCTAGAGCAAATGGACGTAAATAACGCGTTCTTATATGGAGATTTAAGCCACGCAATTTATATGGAACAACCTATCGGGTTCGAAGAAAAAGTACAGTTAGGTTATGTGTGTAAATTGAAAAAGGCGTTATATGGGCTCAAGCAATCTCCACGGGCATGGTACGGTAAAATCGGGGAGTTTCTTAAGCATTGTGGGTATAGGAGTACGATTGCGGATGCTAGTTTGTTTGTTAAGCAAAACGGGTCAAATGTGGCGGTGGTTCTGGTCTATGTAGATGACCTGATAATATCAGGTAATTGGAAGGAAGAAACGGACCAGCTTCGAAGTAATATGTCCACACGGTTCAAGATCAAAGATCTGGGGAAGTTAAGTCATTTTTTGGGTTTGGAGATTGGATATTCCAAAACGGGCCTGGTACTACATCAAAGAAAGTATACATGTGAGTTGTTACAAAGGTTTGGATTTGGAATGCTGAACTCAAAATTAGCAACAACACCTATGGATGAAAATTTTCGGTTGTATCAAGACGAAGGAAAGGAGTTGGAAAATCCGATCGAATACAGACAAATTTTAGGTAGTTTAATCTACCTAACATTAACAAGACCGGACATAGCGTTCGCGGTAGGCGTCTTAAGTCGGTTCATGCAACAACCTCGTCGTCCACACTGTATGCGGCTCATCGAGTTCTAAGGTATTTGAAGAATTCGATCGGGCTAGGAGTTGAGTTTAAGAGGGAGTCGAGTACCGAGTTAAACGGGTTTTGTGATGCGGATTATGCGGGAGATCCGAACACTAGAAGGTCGACAAACGGGTTTGTGTTTTTTATCGGTAAAAGCATCGTGTCTTGGTGTAGTAAGAGACAACCAACGGTGTCGTTGTCGACTACCGAGGCGGAGTATAGAGCCTCGGCAATGGCAGCTCAAGAGTTAGTTTGGTTGGTTCGACTACTTGGTGAACTTGGGCAGAAAGTTGATTACAAAGTAAAGATGTTTTGTGATAATAAGTCCGCAATCCAATTGGCCGAGAATCCTTTGTTTCATGCACGTACCAAGCACATAGAAGTGCATTATCACTATATACGTGAGAAGGTGTTAAACGGTGAAATCGATTTAACGTACGTGGATACGAAAGAACAAGTAGCCGATATGTTGACTAAGAGTTTGTCTAAAGTCAAAATGTTGAAGTTTTGTTGTATGGGAATAAAGAAGGTTGGTATTGAGAGGGAGTGTGAAGATTATGACAATACCACCTTAACGGGCCAAAACGGTTATTACGAAAATAAACGAGGGTGGTTCGGTAATCTCTAAAGGGGTGGTTGGAGGAGATTAATAAAGTCCAAGGTTTAGTTCAAATTACTTGGAGGTCAAGTTCGTTTATAATTATCTTTTAATGTTTAGATAATTATGTTTTCTTATTTGAGTTTTAGTAGGATTAGTATGCAGTAGTATAAAAGCACATTATGTTTAGTTTATTTTTAATTATAATTCGTTTTTGTTCTGATATTAATAAAACGAAAGAGTCGATCGTCCAATCAAACCTCCTGTGTCGTGTGCTTCCAGTATAACATTCTGTTCCCTTTCTACTTAATTATACAAATAGAGATTAATATCAACATGTCAGTGTGACTGATTCTATTAAAGGACATCACTTGAACTATTTAGATACTATTTTTATTTGTATGAGTATTGAAGCATGTTACCACACCCTAATATTCTTCTATCAGTGATTAAAATGGACACCTCAAATGTAAGGTATTCGTAAGGTATTCTTCACAATGTCTCTCTCAGCTCTAACTTTATTTCAACTAGTCACATCCATTTATGATTAAAATGCAGAACATGAACTTAAAATGAAATTGATCTATTTAGCTTTACAAAATATCATAAGCAACTAGTGTAACATTCGTCATTTTCGGTCTTTTTTGTATTTGTATTTTTATCAAAACCCGACCCGATTTGTTAACAAAATCTTTCACTAATATAAAATATTGGATTTTTATGTTTCATAATTATCTCTTACTTTTTGGATTGGTACTAGTTTGTATTATTTGACTTGTTTAAACCTTTTTTTTTTTTAAAAAAAACACATGCAAGTATTGATATAAAACAAGGAAAACAAGTTTGACTCCTTCCCTATATAAACAACCCATCCCCTTCATTTCTTCTTGCTCATTCATCTTCTTTCTCTCTCAAACTAAGAACACTATCTCTAACCTTCAAGGTTCATAATTATCAAACAACAACCTTCTTTAATTTTTGTTTTGTTACTTACTAATTCATATCTTGTGGTACAACATATATATAATATGCACCCCTTGTTTCCTTCGGCTTTCATCTTCTTCGGGAGGTGATATGCTACAAGGCAAGGCTTCATGGAGAACTCTTTGTAGTTCTTGATTATACTATTTTCCTTTAATGCTTTACTAGTCTTGTTTATATTGTAAGTAGTTTAGTTTTAATTCATGTTTAAAGAGTTTCATGGTCTTGGGTATGAAGTCACTAGTCTCGGTTTTATCCCGAGATTAGACCCGAATCAAGACCGAACCAAGACCGAACTCTTGTTTACTAGCTTTTGTTTTAAATAGTTTTGTTTACTAGTTTTGTTTAAAATAGTTAAAATAGTTTAGTTTTAATTCATGTTTAAAGAGTTTCATGGTCTTGGGTATGAAGTCACTAGTCTCGGTTTTATCCCGAGATTAGCCCCGAATCACGACCGAACCAAGACCGAACTCTTGTTTACTAGCCTTTGTTTAAAATAGTTTGTTTATTAGCTTTGTTTAAAATAGTTAAATAAACATGCTTATGAAAGATTTGAACCTTGTAACTTCTAAAACCATTTTGATAATTCTATGGTATTTGGGTATGTGGCAACCATCCTCGGTATCATTCCGAGTCAAGGACCGAACCAAAACCGAACTAACCGACTTCACTTGCCTAAGACACACAAGTGTGTTTTTGGCCATCGAAACTCATCTTTTCTTCAAGAATATATTTTAAACTAGTTTTAAGTATTTTATCAACTTACTTGGTGTGTCGGTATCCAACTTGATCTTATAACAAGCTTGGACTGGTGAAACCAAATACTCACTTAACGGACGTTAAGGTTCTTCATAATAGAACTATATACTTGGTTAAGTCTTTCTATTTTATTGAGTTATCTCAAAACATTTTGGAAAGTTAACTTTTAAGTTTAGTTAATTATCTAGACCCAAGTTAACAAATCCGAACACTCGATTAAAACCTTGTTTTGGTGTTCATATACCCAAAGGGTCTTGCATTAGTGCATTATAACCCACATAAGTTACTTAACATAGGTTGAGTAATAATTATGAATGAAATACCAAGACCCGGTTTCGAGTAAACTTACTTTTTAGAACATATCTTTAATTTCCCAAATATTTACATTTTTAAACCATAAACTTCATTTATTTACTTTACTTGTCATACTTTACTTTAAACCCTTCCAAGACTACCTACTAACTTAAGACCCATTTAATCTAGGTCTTGCTCACTAAACCCGACTTCCGATTATTCACGAATCAATCTTTCAAGTTATTTAGTTAACGTGAGTACATTTCATCCCCCGTTTTCACTTTTATCTTTTGGGGGTAACATGCATACTTATTCAACAAAAATGATTTATATTATACTCATTTCTCAAACCACAAACTTTAGGGTGTATGATGCTAGAATACTTGCTCTATTGTGTGTTATATGTCTCATATGCTTACTTGCGCGTGTGTTTATTTTTATCTTGTTGTTGAGCCTCATTAAGTATGATCATACGCTCCCCTAACTACTTAGCCTTGTGCAAGTAGAATAGGGCCTCATTATCCGAGTATGTCGGTTGTTACCGAGTATAAAGGATCCTCATTTACATATGTTTTATATGCCACGATTGATGCTTTTATTTATAGTCTCATATACGTTTGTGGATTTCGCTCATATTATATATACTCAAAACTATGAAATTGCTCACCAACATACGTGTTGACAAATGTTATTTTATGCATTGTTACAGGTTTGATTATTTCTTGAGTTGGAGTGCGAAGACGTCATTCTATTTGATACCGCTAGGTTATTAGAAGAATGAACAATATCTATCTTTAATATTTTGGTGTTTATTTGTATGAACAATATGTGTCACTTTGATGTTTGAATGAAATTAATGAGTTGATTAAATATTGTCACTTTAATAGTGTCTTGTGTATTTGTCCAATCACGTTGCACCCCGACATGTTCCGCCGCCTTTGATCGGGGTGTTACAACTAGTCAACACCAAAATAAAATATGAAACAAAAAAGCTAGATAAGATAAACAAAGCAAAACTAATATATGAAACAAAAAAAACAAAGGGCCAGATAAACAAACTCGGTCACTCTATATAAAGATGTTCAGGGTATAGCATCAAAAACCTAGCGTGTGAGAGCACATACTAATATTATTTAAGAAACGGCGTCACAACCTGGGTTTTTTAAACGAGTACTACCAACAATAGAGCGTCACAACCTGGGTTTTTGAAACGAGTACTACCCACAATAGAACAGACTAAACTGAAATCACATGTCTAGTTATCAACACAAATCAACAAAATTCAATTATCGACGACCAACTCTTCCGCTTCCCGATGCTTTTGTCAGGTCCTATTTTTTTGCCTTCTCTTCCGCTATTCTAGCTTTTCTTGCCTGATACACATTAATCCGATTACGTTGAATAGCCGGGAGTTGAGCGCCGCTGTCACAAATCGTCAACAAAACAAAAACAGTCAAAACCTAAACCGCAGCATTAGAGAAATCAAAAACCTAAACAAAATCACATAAACTAGCCGAACGGATATCAGAACATAAACCAGACACGGTCCAATCTTAACAGATATCATGAACGGAAACAACAAATCCAGCAATCGGAAATCTCAAGAAAAACACAGCATATCTAGCAATCAAAAACCATAAAGAACGACACCAAATTTCAGAAAAAACCTATACATCAGCATATGAGAAATCAAAAACCTAAACATCAATAAAATCACAGCAACTAACCAAACGAAAACCAGAACATAAATCATACACCTGCCAATCTTAACCTTGGTTTTAAATAGTGAAGAAACATGAAATGGATCCGGGTCGGATCCATGTTCAAGTTCCCAGGTCTTCAATATGAATGAACCAACGCCTTGGTCTTCTTCTCCGGTTACTCAGATATGCCATAGAAAAGTGGGGGAGTGGAGGTGACTGCTAAGAGAGTTAACTTTTGTTTACAGACACAAAAATATGTGGGAGCCAAGGGTCCAAGCGAAGGTCATTTCAATGAATGATAAAGACTCCTTATATATGGACTCCATGGCTACCATCATGAACCCTAACATTTATTGGGCTAGGCCCGGTTAGGGGTTACCTCCACAAACCCCCAGCCCAATGGGCCTAATTAGTAGACAATAATAATGTAATAAACATAATATATTATGTAATAAATAAAAGGTCGTACCGGGTTTGACGTACCCTACACCTACAAATTGCGTGAAGCGCTCTGATGCGTTATGTCCCAAAATTCGATGCGCGATGAGTTTTGCGCGATGCGAGCGCATCACGTATCTGATGCTTTCTTTGTTAATAATTCTAAAAAATAATTATACATGATATTTTAACATCTTAACTTTTAAACTTTACAAAAACTAAAAAAAATATGGGTAAATAACATTAAATGAATAGTTTTGCTGATTGTTTACCCAAACTAAAATTTAGCTACTAACTTGAAAACATGGGTAAAAGCGGTAAACGAAAATTCTGATGATTGTTAGGCTCAATATATTGTATATATAATGTATTAAATAAATTGAAAAGCCTTTAGCTCAAATTTACAACTAAAAATGCTTCATGTACAAGTAGATGATAACAATTTTAGGGTTTATATAATTATGGGATATTGGTTTTTAATACTCTCAACTTTTACTTATTGGACAATAACACTCCCAACTTACGATTTGTCTCTCATCACTCCCAACTTGTAACATGTTTTCTTCTAACACTCCCGAACTTAACGAATCCTAACTCCGTTAGTTTTTTTTGCTGATGTGTCATGTTTTTGCTGATTTGGCATGCTACGTGGAAAATACATTATTTAAAAAAAACAGAAACCCAAAAACACAAATACTATATATATATATACACCATATATATATATGTATGTATGTATGTATATGTATGTAGGCACAAACACCACCACCACCACAAAACTCCACCACTTCCGGCCTATATTGCCAGCTTCACACCACCATCAGCCTCACTGCCTTCATTACCAACAGTGGTTGCTGCCGGAAAAACGCGATGGCGGTGGCCGCCGGTCTCCTTAATCTTATTATGCAGTTCCATTACTTAATTGTAATGTCCTTTGTGCCTTTGTTGTTAAAAAAACACTGCCATCTACATGCAAATCTAGCAAGTCCACGTTTTTCTGACGAGTTCTGCCAGTAATGATAGAGTAGCAATTCGAGGTAATAAACATTGTGTTGCACTTGTTTCTTTATTTCGATCAAAAGCCCTATGATGATGTGTTCAATCTGTAAACAAAAGAATTGAATTTTAGCAAAGTTTGGTCTAGGGTTTGGTGGTGATGGTGAAGGCAGTGGAGGCTGGCGGCGGTGGAAGAAACCGGCGATGGTGGAGGCCGATGTGGTGGTGTAGACGGTGGTGATGGATTGTTGGTGGTATTTGTAGTAGTATGTATATATGTCTATTTGTGTGTGTGTATATATATATATCTATAGATATATGTATATATATATGTGTGTGTGTGTGTGTCTATAATATTTGTGTTTTTGTGTTTTTTTAATTAATGTATTTTCCACATAGCATGCCAAATTAGCGAATACATGCCACGTCAGCAGAAAAACTAACGGAGTTAGGGTTCGTTAAGTTCAGGAGTGATGGAAGAAAACAAGTTACAAGTTGGGAGTGGTGAGAGACAAATCGTAAGTTGGGAGTGTTATTGTCCAATGAGTGAAATTGAGAGTATTAAAAACCAATATCCTTATTATTATATATCAATTTAGCCGCCGCCTCCTCCTCCATCTCCCAACCTTCTACATCGATTCTTCTTTATCATCATCTCCAGGTAAGTAGTAACTTCCATAACTAAAAGATCCAACCCAGTTTTCAATTGAAAAGGTTCGATTCTAGCCCTAATTACATGTTGCGCGCATCAGAGCGCATTATGCAAAGGGCCGCAATATGCGAAATCAGGCGCAATATTGGCGCAACATGTAACCCCAACGCATCGCAGCAGTTGATGCGCCCAAGACCTCGCATCAGCGCAATATGCGCGCAATTTAAAACTAAGATCTTAACTGATATCATGAACGACAACAACAAATCTAGCAATCAAATATATTAAGAACACTACGAATCTAGCAATATAAACCATCAGGAACGCCAAAAACATAACTACCAAACAGTTATAAGACTAACAGCCACTTAAAAATCAAAAACCTAAACAGTCAAAAAAATCAAAGCAACTAGCCAAGCAAAAATCAGAACAGATATCAAACGCAGTTCAATCTTAACAAATATCATGATCAAAAACAACCAATTCGGCAATCAATAATATCAAGAATGACAACACTACAAATCTAGAAATCAAAAACCATCAGAAACGACAACAAATCTAGCAATCAGCAAAAAGACTGAAAGCAACAAAAATCAAAAACTTAACCTGACAGGTAAAATTTTTTAAAATAAAATCACAAGATAAACATCAACAAATAAAACATTTTTAAACAAGTACTCACACTCCATGAGCGAGCGATATCATGATAAAAGTTGGGGGTATGGCATCACCAAGTGAATTGTCAGCAACGAACAACCCATAAAACGAACCACTGAAAAAAAAAGCATGATACATTTAGATTATTTAAACAATACAGCTTACAAGCCTTATACAAATAAACAAACACTAAAAGTAAACTAAAAATCTTACTTTGCATAACAGTGAGTCTTATATGGATCCAACCTTGAAAAGGGTTCAGAAAGATACAACTCATATTCTTGAACATTTTCCGGCACAACAAATGGACGAAGCTCATTCACCATCTATTAAAAAAGTAAAGACATATTTAAAAAATTAACATGCATGCATCAAGCACAAAACAATTGTTTAATAGCTGAAGAAGCAAAAAAAAAAAACAATTAAAGAGTTTCATTCAAAGTATTTAATAAAGACTTTTAATTATTAACACATATAAGATTGTTAAATTGCAGCTTTTAATTCTGCAGAAACTGTTAACATGCCATTTAAACTGATACGGTTTTCAGTTATGACAACAAACTGTTATCACAAAATAGAATGTAACAATAATTTACCAAACCTAGAATGCAAATAAACGCATATGTTAATATATATGCAACTAATAACTTGAACTAAAAAAATAATAAAAGCAATATGATACCTGATTAGATTTCTCACAGATTGAAGTCCATAGATCAACTTTAAACCATAGTTACCTAACTCAGTTTTACGCCTCGGTACGGGTTCGCGAATCGGGTACGCAATTCATAGATGCTTAGGTTTTCGGTTCGCGGGGGTAGGTTCATTTCGGTACGAACCGGTACAAACCGGTACGATGTACCATGTGTTTCAATTCGATGTATTCGTTTATACTAAAGTTCAAAATATAATGTCTTTCATATATTTATTAATACTTGCAATTTAAAGTTCAAACTTTGAAACTTCAAATATAAGTTCAAAAATACATAATACTAGAGTCTAGACATTCAAGATAAAACTTCAAAACATAAGTTCAAAAAAGTTGACCATAAAAATTCTAAGATCCACATCTAATCGACTCGTTGTCTTTTTTCATTTCCTTTATTAAGGTCCACATCATCAAGATCCTCCCAAAACATTTCTTCTAGTCGAGTACTTGAACCTTCAATGTAAGAGTTTTCCGGATTAATGTCCCACTTTTTGTGGGGGCCGGATTTGTATGATTCCGAAAAACGAGATAGAAGTCTAACATTTGAGTGAATAAAAACTAGTTTATCCGCTCTTTTAACGTTTAAACGATTCCGTTTAACATTGTGAATGTAAGAGTATGTACTCCAATTTCCCTTCGCCGACGAGCTACTAATTGGTTGGGAGAGTACCCTTTGTGCTACCTCCGCCAATTCGGGAGTTTGCGCTCCATAATTTGTCCACCATTCAATTGGATCCATCGTAAAGGCATCGGCTTGCGTTGGAATCCTCCCAAAAATCCCTTTCTTCATACAAAAGGTTGCATATTGTTCCGTCAAAACCTTTCTTTCTTCTTCATTTTCGGCGATTTTATGGAATGCATCCATGACGCCGTTTGTAACCTCAAGATCTTTGTTGGGAACTCTTCTTTTCAACCTACCGGGTGCCAACTTTTCTAAATAATGTTTATCATAAAACTTTGGAGTCAAAGCAAAACCTAAACAATGAAGTGGGATTGACATTTGGTCCCACCTTTCCAAAATAATACTTCTAATTTGCTCGTAGTACATTGAGAACATATTTTCTTCTATTGCATCCTTGATTTCTCCCAACATATTATCCATTTTCTCATAAATCTCTCCCATTTTGGGACCATCACCATCACTAAACTTGAGCACCAAAAAAATTGGTTTTGTAATTGCTAAAATATGCTCAACTTTTTCCCAAAACACTTCATCTTTAATTGTTTCATTAACCGGTAACCCACCATTTCGAATCGCATCATTCCCCTTTTTAAACCATTCCTTAAAAGAATTAAGGACAATGGTTGTTTCTAGTGCTTCTCGACAATCCATTAACCTCCTTAATAGAATATAATGAGAGACGAAACGAGTTTTTGCAACTTTTAATAACTCCAACTTGGAGTTTTCTCTAAAAAACGACAAAGCATGGGTGTGATTAAGGAAAAATTTAACAATAGCCTTCCCACTTTTATATGTTTCGGACAACCAATAAAATGAACTCACCATATCTTTAAAGATAAGATTTAATGTGTGCACAAAACAAGGGGACAAAAAATATGCTTGAAAACCGTTGCAATCTCTTCCCCCGCCTTTTTGCAATTTGCCGCATTATCGGTAACAACTTGCAACACATTATTTGGTCCTACCGTCTCGATGGCTCCAATGAGATATTTAGCAATCTCCTCCCCTTTGTTCTCCACCCCCGAAAAGTCTTGTGCTTCCATAAACATAGCACCACGAGAATTTACGGCTAAGACATTAATGAGTGGTTTATGTTTCACATTTGACCACCCATCCGAGACAATAGAAACTCCTTGTGTATACCACGTGTCTTTCACCGGTGCTAACTCTTTCTCGACATCACGAACACACTCATCAAGTAATGTAGTTCTTGTCTTTTCATATGACGGGGGTATGTATGAGGCAGGTGCTTTTTTCATAGCATTTAGCATTTCTATAAAATGGGGGTTGCGTAATACGTTGAAGGAGATACCGTTTGCACACAAACCCCGGGTAATCTTCATATCAACCGCATTTCTCTCCAACATCCCAAAGGTTTCTTCAAATTTTTACTTAGATTGTGCATTTTTTGACATCATGGAGTTCTTTAATCTCTTTGAAATTCCTCCCGAATTTTCAGCTTCTCTTACTTTTTTCGATAGCCTTTCAAACAACTCACGATCTCTACACACGCCGATCTAGTTACGTATTTACCATTTAGATTTGGAACGGCGATTTTAAATGCGTAGGTTCGCCGAATCGGGTTTAATCGGAACGCCGAATCGGACTTCATCGGAACGCCGAATCGGGCTTAATCGGAACGTCGAATCGTGCTTAATCGGAAAGCCGGTCCAAAGCGATTGAATTCGCTTTCGAATTCCGATTCGGTACGAACCGATCCAATACGAAATTCGCGGCAAGGTGAGCGAATTAGGTAACTATGCTTTAAACCTTTCTTCCCAAAGGAATAAAGTCGACACAGCCATTGACGAGTTAAACTTCTCGGCAACTTCCTCATTCAACACAGCCCGACGAAAGTGCAAAAACGGGTAACTATCACCAAAAACATTTTCTTGTCCAGCTTCATGTAAGGCCCGTTACCGGTGCCTTACTTTAACATTGGATTTACTCATAAACACAGTTCATAGTATCAGAGTTAATATAAACATTCGCGGAATATTATTAAAGTCAACCATTCATTACAAACATCCATAACTTGTCTTTCAAAAACATAACATAAAGCATAGTATTTCAAACATCACGACATATCTCCAAATGCCAGCCTCTTCGGATCCTGCCATGTGTCTTCATCAAGCCAACTGCCTCAATCGATTAGCCTGCGTGCATACTAAAAGTCAGCTACGCTGAGTGAGTTCTAGTTAATCATACAACATTCAATACATTCATAACTACGTACTTCCATACGTACCTTATACTTTCGTAATTCGTTCATAATATACATACATACCTTCATACTCTATTCTAAATTCTACTTTACTTTATTCTATTCTGCCTCGGATTTTATTATGGTTCGGTCCCTTTTTCTGCCTTGAGTATTATCAGGGCTCAGTCCCTTTCTGCCTCGAGATTTATAAAGGGCTTGGTCCCTTTTCTTCCTCGGATGTTATTAGGGTCCGGTCCATGTCTACCTTGAGTATTATTAGAGCTCAGTTCCTTTCCTCTGTATCTGTCTATCTCTTACATTCATTCATAACATGCATGCATATCTTTCGTACATTATACTTAACATTATACCTTGACTGTACGTGCAATATCCGAAGATCGTTCACGTACCGACAAGCAATCATTCATACCTTATATACATATCATTCATATCTTCAACTATCACCCGACGGTACATGCAATATCCGAAGATCGTTCACGTACCGACAAGCAATCATTTATACATAATCATATAAGGCATACACTTACCACTTAAGGTAAGTGTATTAACTAATCACATCGAGTATGCACACAGCCCCGAAAACATAACAAGGAAAGGGGCTAGAAACTCAACTGAAGTCGGTTACGTTCACCGTTAATAGTTATTCCTTTATTCAGTTGGGCACGGCTAACTGTATAATAATTACATGCATTAATTAACTATCACTACTCATCTTGCGTCTCTAGTCTAATTAAAACCCTCAACAAACGGGGGTCCGGGGGCAGCGCCCCTGGCAGCGGGGTCAAGGGGCGGCAGCCCCTAGTAGGGTTCAAGGGGCAGAGCACCTGGCTGGGGTCGAGCTGTCAGGTCAGCTTGGAAAAATTTTATTTCCAAAAACTGTCTTATCACATTTTCCATTAGCATTTTGAATCATTAATTAATTTGCTACTTAAAAGTTCAAGGGCTTATTTGTAATTAAATCATTCTTGTTTTTTCTAAGTTTAGGGACCATTCTGTCATTTAAGTAAACTTCTAGTTCGCTACTCGGTTCTCTAACTAATTGGTTTGTCATAACGAATTGGACCTTATGACGAATTGGCCCCTTTTAACGAATTGGACCTCATAGCGAACTGAACCTTAATAACGAACTGAACCTTCTAGTTCGTTATCTCCTTTTAACGAATTACTATAACGAACTGTGGTTAATTCGTTATCCTTTTTCCTTGACGAATCTGGTTGCGAACTAAGGCTGGTTCGTTATACTTCTTTAACGAATTACGTGACGAATTACCTCTAATTCGTTAACTCTCTGTTAACGAATTAGGGTTAGATCAGAGAATGTCATAAACATTCTCTGACATGTTAACCTCGTACCAGCCGCCTTTCCGGCGCCGCCATCGCTGGAAAACCGCAAATCTTACCGGAAAAACATATTTTCACCGTTTTACACCGTTTTTCATCGTTTTTCGTCCCGTTCGATCCCGATCTGAGCTAGGGTGATCCCTAAACTCATTTTAGGTCCGGTTTATACCCGATTCTACCCGGATCTCGCGACTTAAACGGGTTAACGGTGTCGGCTCGTCGTTTCGTGACTATAACTAACAGATTTAAGCTCATACAACAAAATACTATCATACCTTGGGTCGAGATCCGTTTCCTCTTCTATATTTCGGCTAGAGAGAGGATTAGAGAGAGAGAGCTTTAGTGTGTGTTTTTGTGGTGTATGGAGTATGTGTAAAATGAATTAAATGGGTGATTAATGGTTTATATAATTATTGATCATGGGCTTAAGCCCATGGTCTTTCCTTCTTTCTTTCATAATCCAAATCCATAACCCATATACATTTACCCAACACTAACCCGACTCATAACAACTCATATTTTGTTTATTAACTGAAATCAGAAAACGGGATGTTACACTTCAGCAATCATGGAGGCCAAACGACTCTTCCTAAAACAATAAATTTAACAAATTAGGTGTTTACTTAATCAAGCATTATAACTTCTTCCAAAAAAAAGAATTATCTTACATCCGTTCATTTTGCGCCCACCATGAAATCTTTTCAGGAGTACCAGGGTTAACAAGAAAGGGATGTACCGATAGCGGATTTTCTGCAAAGTCATTCATACGGCGCACCCAATGATTGTGTCGAAGTGCGGTACGGTCATCTGTCTCCAAGTAGGTTGTCGAAACAAAAAACTGAATAAAATTCCTTAAAGTCAAATATTAAAAATTGGAGAAAGGATTCAATCATAATGCATACCCTCAAATGCCATCACACTCCCCATAGCAAGAGTCATATCATGCATTTTATCATCAAAGAAAGTGTTTATCCTGTAAAAATAACATGTAAAATCAATACCTATTCAAACATGTGTGTAAGATAAACAGTACTTACTCTTCAAATATAGACTCAGTCTTGACTTCAAGTCTCATTTCTGAAATTGTATACATCATTATCAAGATGGTTAGTTTTTAACATATACCTTCAAACACATGATTAACAATATAAAATTTACAGACACATAAATCACAGCGTGATCAGACACAAATACAGTACAAGAGTCACTTAGCAAAACTAAACAGAATATGTGTATGTATAAAGTAAACTGCTCTAAGCTAAACACAAACCATTCACATTCAAACTTAAACATACAACAAAAAAAAAAGAAAATAACTAATCCAGTACTCAGAAACACAAATTAACAGCATATGAAATCAAAACCAAAACAGTCAACTTAATAACAATAAACAAAAGTCAGTCAACAAAAAGAGAAAATAAAATTAACAGCATATGAAATCAAAACTTAAACAGTAACTTAATAACGAATATAACAAGACAGAAAGTAACTAATCAAGCTCTCAGGAAATCGAATTAACAGCAATTGAAATCAAAACCTAAATAACTAATCCAACACTCAGAAAATCAAATTAACAGCAATTGAAATCAAAACCTAAACAACAGTCAACTATTTAATAACAAATAGAACAATAAATGATAACAACACAGCAGTTAAACTCAACAATAACCTGAATATAACTAACTAATCTAGCACTCAAAATATCAAATTAATAGCAAACGAAATCAAAACATTTAACAAAAAATAGAACAATAAATGATAACAACACAAATTGAATTAACAGTTAAACTCAACAATAACCTGAATATATCTAGCACTCAAAATAGCAAATGAAATCAAAACCTAAAAAATAACAACAAATTGAACAATAAACTATCATGAATTAATAACGCGAATTAACCTAGCATAAATCGTGACGAACCGAAAGCTAAAGCTAAAGCTAATAATTTTGATCAGACGCAACTGCGATCATACCTGAAGTGATGTTGAAGTTGAATTGAAATTTGTTAGAGATGTTTGTTTTGTGATCTCGTGAAAATATCACTAATTTTGACGTTATTTTACTAATCTCGTGAAAGTAACGTTAAAAGTGACGGACGATTAATCAGGCATCATGTAGTGGCGTTGATAGCTGAAAGATAAGGGTACATGCACCGATCAGCCGGTGTCCCGATGATTGAGTGCTATGTGCCTTATGTCCAAGGCTTGATGCAAAACTACTATCGAGCCGGGGGTCTCACCGGAAGCAGCCTCTCTATCCCTATGGGGTAGAGGTAAGGCTGCATACATCTTACCCTCCTCAGACCCTACCATAGCTTTGCTATTGGTGGAATATATTGAGTACGATGATGATGATGTTTGTTTTGTGATGAAGAGAAAACAAAATAATAGCGCCCAAACTCATTCTGTTAGAAAATATAACCTTTTAGTCCCTAAAAATAAAACCAAGTTGCACTTTAGTCCCTTAAGTATGAATCAAATTCAAAAATAATATGGAAATTCTATAAAATAAATAAATACCAATTTCTTTTACAAGAGGCCAAATGGGTCAAGATCCGGGTCGGGATACAATGTGTATGAGATGGAGAGAATGAAGAGAAACAACATAAAGCACTGTGGTAGTGTGTTGGGCTTTCTGACCCTAAAAGAAGGATTTGATAACATGATTAGAAACAACATTGATAGGATGATAAGAAACAACATTGAGAGCTTAATGAGGGGAGATAAAGGATTTGACTGACGGCTGAGGTAACACAAACACCACACATACATACATACATCGTAAATATATACTCACATATCCTAACCCTAACTCGGCCCAGGCCCAGGCCCATTATAAACCCCACTATCAATAATACTTTTTTTTTACCTCAACAAATTATTTATTTTCTAATTAGTTAAGTGAATATCATATGAATGTTTAATTTTCGTTTGTGTTTCTTTTTTTTTTTACTCTGATTTGTGCATGATGTATATGGTCAAGAAGTAAGATTATTATTATTATTATTATTATTATTATTATTATTTAACTAGATTTTAATAGATTTATATTTGTCGTTGATTTTAACTTTACCTGTAGCTTTGTTTGCTTCATTGGGTTGCTATTCAAGCCAAACGTGAACACCATAAGCCCATAGATACCCTCAAACATCTAGGATTCCTTATGAGAACTAGAATTACACTTGAATATACGTTTCAAATCATAGCATGATGCTCCCTGTTTTAACTATTATGAAAACACTTTGAGTTGATTGGTGTTAAACTTTTTTTTAATCACCCATGAATTATAAGATTATACCAAATAAACAATATCTATAACCACTTGAGATTATGTGATGACGTTATTTTTTTTTATGTGAGTTGGTTTTATTAAATTTCAAAGCCTAGAATAAATATTACCTAAGAAAATAATTTTTTTGGTACAAAACGATACAAGATGACTGGCATTGCAGTTGCACCGGTTAGGAAGCAAGCAACTTAGACAGGAATAGACAAAGACATATATTTTATTTTAAGCAAAGATGCTTAGCATAACAAAATTTGATCTCTTTCTAAACTTTAACAAGACCAGTCCCACTCAATAACAACTGATTTTATCAATGTTAAATATATTGTCAAAACTAGGTTAACTCATTACTTGACTCATCTCTATAGGTTCCCAACATGAGTTATCAAAGTTTTCTTCTTCACCAATAACTCGTCATGCATGCATGTATTTTTCCTTGAATTTTCTAGCTTGTGGCTTTTTCTATCATATTTCAAATGAAGAACATAACCTATTATATATAAAGGAGTTAAGGGTAAGTAAAAAGTCTTAATTAGAAATTTAGTATTCTAATAAAACTAATCAAATGTTACAAAAAAAAACCCTCTAATCAAGAGTTTCATGACCGTATAAAGAATTTAATATTAATAATCCAATTAATCTCCATTCGCATTTCACCATACGATAATTTTCCAACATTTTCTTATTACCCTCCTTTTTGTTATTATGTGATGCTTCTCTACCATATCGCATTATCACATATACTACAATACTAGACCCCCATTTGCATTCATTGCTGGTCCAACTCCATATAGATATAGGTGTAAGCTATATAATAGCAAATAATCATACGATTGACTAAATACCTGAAAATAGTTAAACACGTCAAAAGTCAACCATAACCTAAGTAGCTTGATGGGTTTAGTTGCTCAAGACAACTAACGATGAAAATAATTCCAAATTTGTAGAAAAATTCATGTTACAAGTTATGAGAATGAAGAACCACAATTTAAATAAGACCCAAGGCCCAATAGCATAACAAAGAATACGAATAAGATTAAGTATACTAGTCTCAAATCATGTTCCGATGAAAATTAATCATCAACGTAAAATAGTTGTGAGTTGTGACAAAATAGCCCCCCCCCCCCCCCCTCGGCATATGTAAATAAGCCCATCTCCCGAACACGGAACATCACCACCTCCAATGCTTCCGAATCCATAATAAATAAAAATGGAGAAAGAGGATCCCTTTTTCGAATACCCCTTTTCATATTCAATTCTTTCGTTGGGGAATCGTTTACAGTTTACTAGATGTCTAGAATTAGCGTTCTACCCCGCATGAGACACACCCGAATCCGGCTCACGAAAGGCCATGTGCTCCAAAATCAATAACAATAAATCCTAACTTATAGAGTCGGACGTCATTTTAAAGTCAACCTTCAACCTTCATCCCCATGAGTGTTTTTGTAAGTCTTGGTTTTGATGAACTGTAAATCATAGATATCTTAATTACAATTTTAATGTGTCAAATAAAATATTTTAAGAAAAACTTACTGTAACATTTGTCAAATTCAGGTCTCGATTGTATTCGTATTGGTGTTGTTTTATGTTGTAAACCGACCCGTTTTGTAAACCGAAACTCATGATATATAAAATATTGGATTTTTATGTTACCAAATCATTCCCATTTGTTTAATTTGAAAAACCCCTTTTACGAATTCGAAAACGGACTTAAACGAGCAAATTACATCAAAAATGAACTTCCGGACGCGAAACTAACCACAACAAGAAGAGCTGGGCCAACCCCCCCCCCCCCCCTAGGCACGCCGCGCCGCGCGACCAGAGGCAAGAAGAAGGCCGCTCGGAGCCTCCTGGTGTCTGCACATCAATTTTGGTGTTGTTTGTTGTTTTGTGCTTTGCTTATTTGTTTAACCAACCTAATTTCATATAAAAATGAAAGGAACCTTGTACAGAAGCCTTGACTCTTACCCTATATATACACACCCATATCCTTCATTTTTTACATTTGCTCTTACTTCAAATTCTCTCTCAAAACTCCATAGATTCAAGGTTGTTATTTCTTATGTATTCTTGAAGGTTTGACTTCTCAAGTCAAACTAACCATAGTCTTTCATTCTAATTTGTTCATCTAACATTACTAACACTTGAATATGGTGGTACAACATAAATATATATAATACACACACCCTTGTTACCTTTGGTGGTTACTTCTCCGACTCCGGTTGGTTAAGTTTCGGACCTCGTAAGGCAAGGCTTCATGGAGGACTTCGTGTTCTTGATATATATACACACACATAACTTGTTTGCACATACTAACCATGACTAACTTCTACTCTTTTTAGTTTTTTTGTCATATTTATGAAGTTCGATGGTGGAGGTTTATAGAGACTAACCTCGGTTTAACCGTAAATTATCCAAACCGTGAACCGAACTTTTGCTTACTTGTTTTGTTAAAATAGTTGTTTAAACATGTTTAATGTTAGATTTGAGTTTCAAAAATCATTTTTACAAGTTCTTTGATATTAAGCATGTGGAAACCACCTATGAACTCGTTGGGAGATGGAAACCGAACCAAACCGAAACCTTTGTTTAAAAGACTTGTTGTAAACTTTTTAGTTGTAAAACTTAAATCTTTTTCATTTATAAATTATTATACAACATCTATGATATTTGGGCATGTGGAAACCATCAAGGAACATATTGTGAGATGGAAAAAGAACCAATCCGATTTGTACTCGCTTAAGACACACAAGTGTATTTTTAGCTATCAAGACTTGTATATTTCTTTAAAAATAGTTTACAAACTGATTTTAATTATTTTCTTAAGTACTTGGAATTGTTGGATCCAACTTGATATCATAACATAGTTTGGACCGACAAAACCGAACACTTGCTTAACGTACGTTGTTAGTTCTAAAACAATAGATCAACATACTTGGTTAAGTCTTATAAAGTTTTATTGAGTTATCTCATAACATTCATTATTTTAGAAGTTGACTTTGGGTTTGACCAATTATCAAAACCCGAACCAAAGACCCGAACACTTGCTAAAAACCCGTTTTAGTATCTTTGTCCCAAAGGAACTTGCATTTAGCATTTTGCTCACCTTATTACTTAACATAGGTTAAGTAAATATTAAGGGTAGATACTTTAACCCGGTTTCGAGCAAAATTACATTTTTAAAGGGTTATTATTATAAATTCTTAAATAGTTACATTTTAAACCTTGAACTTTAATTGTTTACTTTTTGCAACAATTATTTTATTTAAAGATCATCAAGACAACCTTTCTAAATCCAAGTCTTTCTTTTATTTAGGCTCATATGTTAAACTCGTCGTTCAGGCAAATCTCCAAATAATCAATCTTTCAAGTTTATTACTTGAACGTGAGTAACTTCATACCCCGTTTTCTATCTTTTGTTTTGGGGGTGACATTTCATCTTATCTAAACTAAATGTTTTATACTTGGGTCTTAAACCACAAACGTTGTTGTATACTTTACTTGAATAATTGCTCGATTTGGTGTTCTATGCTTATTTGCTTATGTGTTTATCGCTTTTGGATGGTAGAACTATAAATCCTAGACCATTTGACAACCCCTCATGGCAAGGTGTCGTTAACGTAATGCAACTAACGATAAACTATAAAATCCTAAACTATTTGGCATCCCCTTATAGTTGGGTGTCGCTAACTTGTTAGCGATAACCATTTTATCCAAGTTTATAGCTCTTATTTATAGTTTCGTATACTAGTTTTGTGGTTTTTCCTACTATATACTAATGTTGCTCAAACTTATGAATTGCTCACCAACCTTTGTGTTGACAAAATTTATTTTATGAAATATTACAGGTTCACATGTCGGTTGATTCTATGCTTGTGGAGAAAACGAATGTTAAGACCTTTAAGTTATTAGCAAAAATGAACAATATTTGATTTGCTATATTTTGTTATATTTCGTATTGATTATCTCTTGAATATTGTTATGTGACATTTTCGATGTTGTGAAATGAAATTAGTTTGTTAAATTTTGTCGTTTTAATTAGTGTCATGCGCTTATGGGCAATCGTTAAACCTCGGCATGTTCCGCCGCCTTTGGTCGGGGTGTGACACTTACGTATAATAATATTATTTAAAAACGACTGTTTTCGTATTAATAATGGTAAACTATTGTCAAGTAAATTAATAATCGAAACGGTTATGATATGCAAGTCAAAGTATGAAGGAGGGAAAATAGGTTTGGTTGAAACACGTTGAGAAGAAATGAGATGAGTTAAAAGTACTTTTTTACTTAATGGGTGTTTGAGATTTGCTTATTTTAGCCTACTTATAATTTATTAACTCTTTGAAAAGTTGAAAGGTGTTTGGGATTATTGTATGTGAAAGGAAATATTGATTAAGTCACAATATTATAACTCATATAAGTCATAACTTTTCTCAAAAGTTATAAGGAGGTAAAATAAGGAATCCCTAACACCTTCCTTAATAATAACCAAAATTATGTTGTATACTTGTATCTATAAGGTTTAATTTTGTACTTTAAATGAAAAAATAATGTTAACTTGATATTCGGCTGGGTGAAGTCATCCACATTTCATTGCACGATATCTCTCAATAGAGTCCCTAAAATCGTATAAACTTCCATGAAAAATCGTTGGAGCTTAAGTGAACTGTTGAAAAAAAAAATGTTTTCCCTAACCATTTCTCTCTATGGGCTAGTTCTATCTATGTATATCATCTATCTATAATCTATATATATATATATATAATATATATAAACGAAGACATAAAAATCCTATGTGTCGCGATGTGGTCGCTCCCTTTTTTTTTGAGTCACCAGATTTGCTTGATTTTTAAATGAAGGCTTCTCATGCATTTGACCCGAATTCATGGGTATGGGTCTTACCAAATCCAGATATTTCTTAAACGGGTTATAACATATCATTAAATTAAAAATTATTCTAACCAAATTATTGATGTACAAATCCTATAAAATAGGATATACTAAAAATTAATATCTTATTTATTTTAAAAAAGATATATACATATATATATATATATATATATATATATATATATTATTTAAATTAAAAAACCAATTTTATTAATAAAAAAAATAAACGGGTCTTGGGTCTCATCAAACCATAAGTATATTATTAACTTTCATAAATATTATTTATAATTAAAAAAAAACAATTTTATAGTAAAAAAAAATAAACGGGTCTTGGGTCTCATCAAAACAATTTAAACCGGATTATAACATCTCATTTATTTGTGAAATAATTTATCCTGAAACCATAAGTATCTTATTAACTTTCATACAATTAAAAAAATATATATTCAAAAAATAAATAAATATTAGAACAAACAATATAAAACAACCCCGTAATACGGGGGATAAAAACTAGTATATATATATATATATATATATATATATAAACGAAATTATAAAAATTCTACGTGTCGCGATGTGGCCGCTCCCCTTTTTTTGGAGTCACCAGATTTGCTTGACTTTTTAATGGAGGTTTCTTATGCATTTGACCCGAATTCACGGGTATGGGTCTTATCAAACACATATATTTTTTAAACGAGTTATAACATCTCATTAAATTAAAAACCAATTTCACCAAATATTTGATATAAAAATCATATAAATTAGGGATATAATAAAAATCAATATATGATTTATATATATATATATATATATATATTATAATTAAAAAACCAATTTTATAGTAAAAAACGGGTCTTGAGTCTTATCAAACTCATGTAGCTTTTTAAACCGGGTTATAACATTTTATTTGTTTGTGAAATAATTTATCATCAAACTATAAGTATATTATTAACTTTCATACAATAAAAAAATAAAAATTCAAAAATAAATAAATATTAAAAACAAATAATATTAAACAACCCCATAATACGGAACATAAAACTAGTTACGTTATATTTTGTTTATATAAAAGTGATCACACTGCTCAGATTTCTTGTTTAATCGTGATTTTGAGTATATATTGGAATTTGTGCACACAATCTACGTTATCTACATGGTATTTGCCTATTTGGCAACTTTAGCAACAGTTTTAATACTATTTTGGGGGCTTTGTATGATGAGATACAGGTTTCTAGATTTTTTTTATTTATAGGTAAGTTGATACTAACATAATTTGGACAAAATCACATATTGTGACAAAATAAAGATACATGTGATGACTTTAACCAGATATATGCTTCATGATATCTATCATCTTACAGAAATCAAAAGAAACACACTATATTGGTTTTCTTAATACAGAACATTAAATTAACGCCAAGTGATCGCCATTATTGAAATAGTATGAAGGGAAAGAATTTGGAGCTAAACAAAACAATTCGTTGTTAATAGTGTAAAGAATTGTAGTTTGTATATCTTGGATATCTTTCTGAATCATGTGATCACTTTCAGATGAATATATTCTGTATATCACGAAATCAATAATTAAATCAAATATAAAGTTTCTATCAAAGAACTATAAGTTCTGATTTGTGAATTTCAAATGATATTCGATGTATAAAATCAGACCATGTGATTTTCATATATAGGTGTCGAACCGACAAAAAGGTTGTGGTGAAGCGAACCAATACTATAGAAATGGTTATGATGGTTATGGTATAACCATTAGGGCTGTTCAAAACCGGATATCCGAAACTTCGGATATCCGAAACCGGATATCCAAACCTTTCGGATAGCGAAAATCATTATCCGAATCCGAATCCGAAATCGGAATTTCGGATATCCGAACCGAATATCCGAAAATAAAAAGAAAAAACTGGTGCCGCCGTGAGACATAGACGGAGACGAATGACTGGTTGGTGTTGGAGACGGAGACCGCGGATGACTGGTGGAGACGAGACGGAGGAGGATGACTGGTGCCGCCGTGACTGTGTGAGAGAAAGAGGCGCCGCGACTATGTGAGAGAAAGTGACGGAGACGGAAACGGATGTGTGTGACTGGCGACGGCGAGGGTACGACCGGAGACAACGATGGTTGGTGTGAGAGAGGTACGCTGCTGCTTGTGTTGTCTATTATGAACTTATGATATTTGTGGAATTAGGTAGGGTATGTATTATTATATATAATATAAAATAATATTAAAAAATACTAAAATTAAAATACCGGATAATTCGGATATCCGAAAAATCTGAAAACTGCTATCCGAATCCGAATTTTCAAATATCCGAAAATTCGGATAGTTCGAATACAGATAGTCGGATAATTCGAATACGGATTCGGATTCGGATTCGGATTCGGATTCGGATATAACAACATTTTTCATATTCTATTCACAACCAACTCTAGTGGTAGCCATCCATAAACAATACAAAATGGCTCGCCCTCTCTAAACTCATTCCAACAAATAAAACACTTTATAATAAAAATAATGAATATATAAAAAGCTATTTAAAAATAAGTAAAAAATGGATTTTATTGATAATAAAACCGCTAAATATATAAAAAGGCTATGCCCAGCCATCTCTAGTCAACTGATGGCGTAGGATTTATAGCAACTTTTAACAATCTTATATGGATTGTATTTTGGCTTATTGATTCTTATATGCTAGCTTTTAGCTTCCATTATTCTATCCTCTCTCTTATGAACTATGATGCAACGCATCTTTGGTAATAGAAGTTCTATTGTTGGTGGTCAAAGTGGCCAATCTTTCATTGCTAATCTTACCTTTAAAGAAATGGACGCGAAACAAGTTTTGTTTGGTGAATTGTCACCTCCATAGTGGCGGTAATAGGCAAGTGAATCAAGAACACGAACATAAGTTTTTAGTACTCTTTATGGCTTTTTATTATTAAGAACACCATTAGAGGGAAAAACTTGATAAAACTAATACAAAACAACAAATAAGGACGGACGACTACTTATAAGTCATAACCCTTCTATTAATCCTACTCAGATACAAGGAAACCTTTGATATAAATACAAACTTTAAGCCAGCATACTTTAATAAAAACAATTATCCATCTCTTGGACTTTGGCCATTACCTCCTAATTTCTCAGACCGGACCCTTGCTTTTCGAATTTGACACCGACTCTAGTGTTGCATTTCTAACATTCCCTCTAGACACTTGCTACCTCCAAATTCGTCTCTTTGTAAAACTCAGCTAACTTTGTGAACACATCTACAATTTGATCATAGGTATCCACTTAGCTCTACTTGAAACTCCCTCTTTAACTCTATTCCGTAGCTAGCCTACGGTTACTTTCACATATCTAAACATTCTTCGTAAGGCATAGATGTGTGTCCTTGGTTCCATCTTTTTATATTCTATTGGGCCTTCACGTTTATTTCCAACATCAACATAGAATTTGGCACTTTGGCAGTGGTAATGATCGATGTAATGGCAGATTAATCTGGAGTCCAACCTCTCAAACCGTTAATTCTTTTAGTTTTTAGAGGATTTTGATCTTATTTCAAATGTTTGTTCTTTGACGGAAATCTCAGCTAACTAAACTAATAAACAAAAATTATGAAGAATGTTTAGATATGTGAAAAATTAAAAGTCCGAATTGTTTTTTTTTTTGAAAATCTTGAATTTCTTGTTGATGTGTGGGTAAAAGTATGTGCGTTAAGTGTTTTATATTATGTGTTTTACTTGTTTATATGCATCGAACACAAATACTTTGATAGGTTTTATGTTTACAGGTGTGTGGAGCTTAACGTAGCTTAAAGAAGTTAATTTGGAGCATTCATGATGGAGTGGAAATGAAAGTGATGATCTATGAGATGATAGAGAATTGAAATACGAAGACGTGGCCGCAAACGAGGAGGAAAACGGAGTTGAAACGAAGATTTTATGAAGAAAACAGTTTTGGGCTGGCAGGACCGTAAGGCAAAGTGTCCTGGCCGTAAGCTACGGTGGCCATACCGTAGCTTACGGTCTGGTCTGACAAAAAAAGGGATTTTAGTGATTTTCTTCTATATTTAAAACCCTAAAACCCTAAGGTCGACCCCATTCATTCATAATCAGTTTGGGGACTTCTTGGAGAGCATCATACACCATCCTAACACCTACCAATCACCACAATCATCCATGTTTTCATCATCTCAACCAAGAATCAAGATCTTCAAGATTCATATGCTAGGCTAAAGCTTTTGTGACCATCTCCGGGCGTAGGGTTGTGTTTGTAAGCAAGACCTTTTGGTATTTTTGAACCTTAATATTGGATTTTGATTTGGTTAATCATTCGGTTAGTTGAATCTTTACAATTGTTTATGCATTCAACAGTTTTTCATAATTGAATGTTTTGTGTTTTTATAAGTTTATTGATTTGTGGTCATCAACTTTTAAGATTAAGTTCTTTGAGTCATTGGCCCGTTAATCATTTACCGTTAAATCACTTACATTTATCAAACCTTAAAACTGGTAATCAGTTAGGTTATTATTCATCCAAACCAATTGTTCGGATTAAGTTCTGTCAATCAGTGAGGTCAAATATCTAGTCTTTTGATTATAAGTGTAATCAATCGAGTTTTCCAAATAGGTTTAACAATTGGTCTAGTCTGCTTCACAACCTGAAACCTGGAGTTTGGTTACTTTTCTCTAATTGTTTACAACAAATCATTATTTAATCTGCTTGAAGTTACTTTGTGAAATAGGATTGCTCCCTTGTACAATTTCTTCATTTTAGATAGCTAGAGCTAAGCCTGTCCTAAGTATGAGTCGGGCAGGACCTTTCAGTCAAGTGCCTTGCCTTCCTTGCCTATTCATCATCGTTTGTCCACTCTATAATAATTAATTAAAAAGCATTAAACTTGATTATCACTTTCCACTGATTCCCTGTGTATTCGACACCTTACTTGCCATAGCTAGTAAAGGTATTTTATAAATGTTTTTGATTGACCTTTCGACATCGATCAAACAGTCGTTCAAGTCATGCAAAAACCCAATTAAACTAAATAGTTAGAGTAAGTAGGGTATCGTATCCACGAGAAGCATGTGGTCAGTAAAACAAAGTTTGTTTGATTTTTAATATAAAATTAACTAAATAAGATGGACAAACGATGTCAAACGATATTTGAAAGATTGATTTTAAAAACAATTTAAGGAAAACGCAACTTCCTCCGGGGTTCAGGTTCTAGGTTTCATACAAAACTCATTTGATTAATTAGACACCACATAAACATGGTGTTGGAAATTAGTTAAAGTAGATCTTGAGACAGGTTTTTGTCATCAAACCTATACAATTCAATTACTCAGTATAATAGTATCAAGTCAACCCCTTAAGTCACCCAACCCGCTTCTAGGTTTTGTCATCAACTAAACGTGGTTGTAAAGAAAGAACTCAAAACACCAAGAAACTGTTTAATTAACTAATACTTCAATTTGTCAAATGGTTGTCATCACATACACAAATCCAATACATAAATAAAACAAAGTTTAATGTTTAACCTAAACGAACCATTCATTCGGAGAAAGTTACAATAAGATTAGCCTTGCCTCATTCTAACGTGCCTTCTTGATTTTCGTGCCAAACAGCCAAAGAGGTTGCTGCCCCAGTCCTCGCCTACTACCGAATAGACGTGCACAAATCGGGTACACTTGGAAAACCCGAACCGGTTCGGAACCGGTTTTTTTCTCACCGGGTAGGAAATGGCACCGGTTCCAGTCAGAAACCGGTTCAGTTCCCGACCCGAACTGATGCCCCGAAATGCCAACTTTTAGGAACCGGGTAGGGTAGGAACCGGGACCGGTTATTACGTAAAAACCGGTTCCACCGGTTTTTTTTGAATTTCAAATAATATAGCCGTTACAAACCGGTTCCAACGGCTTTATAGCCGTTTTTGACCGTTGGAACTGTTTTTTGTTTACTAAAAATAGGTTATTTACCTTCTATAAATAGCAAGGTATGGTGTGTACTTGTTAAACCACTTCCAAAACTATAAAAACACACTACAAAACACAATTAAGCTTAAACCGACAACAAATGGCAACTAACGACGACGTTGTTATGGTGATCGAAACAACACGATGCCCCAATGTTTGGGTTCATTACGATTTGTGTCTCATGACCGACTCACAAGAGATGGCTCATTGCAAATATTGCTCGAAGTTTCTTAAAGCAGGGTCCAACTCGACATTACGAAAACATACGAATAAGTATTGTCGAGAGAAAAGAAGTTTGGATGCTAAAAAAGTGGAAGTGGGAGAGTCGTCCAGCTCTACAACCCAAGCATCTACCGCCGGTGACAACGCTTAATCGTTGTAGAACGCCGGATTATAACGACGGACTTTTTTTTAGTTTAAGTTGTTATGTTTAGTATCGTTTATGTTTTAATAATGTTTGTAGTAGTTATTGTTTGAATAAATAAAATGTTCGTTGTTATTAAAAAAGTAACAAAAAAATTAATCATGACTAACAAAAGTAGTTATTATTAAACAAATCATAACTAAATATTAGTTGAACTTGTTACAAATAATTTTACTAAAACAAATACCAAACACAAATTACTACTCTTCTTCGTCTTCACCCTCGTCTTCATTCTCGTCTTCACCCTCGTCTTCGTTATCGGAAGAAAGGCCGTCCTCCGCCTCCTCATCATGAATAGGACGCTCTATTGGTATTTCGTCTTCAAAGTTCGCCTTGTGTTGTACCCGATCCACCCCAACCAAATGGTCCTTTAGGCAAATGCAAACCTCTAAAGACTCAGGAGTTAATTTTGTTCTTCGCATTGATAATACCCTCCCACTAAGAGAAAAAACCGATTCGGAAGCAACCGTTGAGGCTTGTACGGAAAGCAAATCACGAGCCATGGCGGATAGAATAGGAAATTCGTTTTGTTTTCCTTTCCACCAAGCCAACAAATCAATATTACGAACATCGTCGACCGTTGCACCCTCAACATAGTTTGCTCCACTTTATCGACCAAGTTCGCTAGTTGGTGTGTTTTCTCTTTGCCTCTTAGATGCCGATTCACGAATCCCATTCATCAAGTTTATAAGTAGGTCCTTGCTCGGCCTACTAGTCGTTGTTTTTTTTAATAAAAGACGATCTCGTGCTTGGATCATATAGTTGAAAATAATGGTCATAAAGGTCTTGATGGTTTTTGTTAAACTTTTCACACCCTTCCGTCGACAACTTCGGGTCGATCTCGTGCATACCCATGTTGTCGAATATTTCTTCGATTGTTCTCTCAACCCCATTAACATTCCAATATGGGTTTAAAGCGGCGGCACAAGTGAAGACCGGCGGTATGTTTTCAAAATATTTTAAGAACTTTTCCTTCATACCCCCAACAATATTCTTGAATAGTGTGTTCTTCTCCTCAAACTCTTTAAAAGTACAAGACATGTAGTATAATTCTTGCAAAACCCAACAACTAGTAGGGTAATAGACTCCTGATAACTTTGTTGTTGACTTTTTGAACACGTCAAGATACCCCAACAAATAACTGACATTGACCCAAACACTTTCCAGAAGCATATCGGCCTCTCGTACGTCAACAAGATTGTTATGAAAACTTTGTAGAGTTTGCCGTTGGGCGAAAGCACACTTGAGCATATGACCAGTTGAGTTCCAACGGGTTGGAACATCCCAATTCGGCCCCAAATACTTTCTTTCAACCGACTTGCAATAATTCTTATATTCAAGATGTCTTCTTTTACCACTTGTGAAGACATCTTGTAACATAAGTCTAAAAAATTTTAAATCGTCACAAATGTTTTCATTTTCGAGACCTTTTTGAACAACCAAGTTGATGATATGTGAAACACATCGAACATGAAAAAAATCCCCGAAACAAAGTGGTGAATATTTAATGATAAATTTTTCGGCCGCCTTAGTATTGTTTGATGCGTTGTCAAACGAAATCGAAAATATTTTATTTCTCAAATTGTAAGTCGTTATAACTTCATCAAGCAAGTCAAACAATTTTTCGGTGGTATGTGGGTACGGGAAGTTTTCAAAAGCTATGGTTCGTTTCATCAATTGCCATGTCACCGGATCAACCCAATGAGCGGTGACACATATGTATGATTCGGGAAACCCGTGTGGTGCCGACCAAACATAGGTAGTTAAACTAACCATCGCTAGTAAAGAATGAAAAAATTCGATTAACTCTTTTTTAGCACACTCCCACAACTTGATACAATGACGTCTTAAGGTAGTACGACTTACATGTGTGTATCGCGGTTGTAGAGTTTCTCGAATCAACGACGTCAAATCCGGGTCATCAAAGTGGTTAAACGGCAAACCTCGTTGAATAACGAACTTTGCCATTCTATCTTGAACATGAGTCGTGTTGTAACGAAATAGCGTACCATCTTTACCCAAGTCAACTTGATCGGTCGCGCCAATCCCTTTCAAGGCCGGGCAATATGAATTCTCGATGTGCTTTCTCAAAGTCGAGTTGGAATCGTTTTTTAATTGTTTTCCACATAGTTTGCAACGAGCCTTTTGATCACCTTCGGCATTGACAACCAAATCCCAATTCTTCCATACGTCTTGGTTTCGGGTATGGGTGACGACCGCAAGAACATTTGGGTCCTCCATAGCACGAACGGGTTCAATAAAAACATTCTTCTTAGCCTTCTTGTTAGTTTTTTTGATGGGTGCTATAATAATATTTAGTTGGATGGTCGGGTTTGCTAAAGGAGAAGTTTTTTTGTTTGTTTTTGAGTTTGGTGGCGAAACAAGTAATGGAAAACAACTTATATATAGGTTTTGGGCTACATGAACCGGTTCCAACGGCTATATTACCGTTGGAACCGGTTACAACGGTTCTTATGTTTCTCAAAAACCGGTTCCAACGGCTATATTACCGTTGGAACCGGTTACAACGGCTCTTTTGTTTCTCAAAAACCGGTTCCAACGGCTATATTACCGTTGGAACCGGTTCCAACGGCTAGTTTGACCAGTGTTTGACCTTTTTAAGAAAAACCCGCCGGAACCGGGTATTTCGGGTAGGAACCGGACCGGGTACACTTAGGAACCGGGTAGGAACCGAGTTGGAACCGACTGGGAAATACAAATAGGGGAACCGGGTATGATATTCGGGTACAATAATACCCAAACCGGGTATTTGCTCCATCGGGTAGGAACTGGAACCGGTTCCGGGCCGGTTCCACCGGTTCGGTTCCAGAACCGGTTTTTTTGTGCATGTCTACTACTGAATGATGTCCCCTCGTATTTTCCCCAAAACTCCCCTCACCATGACCTTTGTTCCTTCTTTTTTTCCACATCATCTAGTGGGCTGTCCATTTAATAGGCCCAGTTGGATCAGGCAACCAGCTCCTTTTAATATGTCTTTCATTCTCGTGTTTTCAATTACCAAGCCCAAAGACTCTAAGTTTATTAATTCTCACTACATATTTGTTTTGAGCACTATCACCTGCACCACATAACCAACAACTAATAGTATATATATATATATATATTAATATTAACATATTATGTCTCCATAACCGGTGTAGCAAATTACAAATACCATATTAGATAATAATAATAAAATAATAATAATAGTTATACTTTTCATATATGTATATAATCGTTGTCTCAACTTTAGCTTACAAACTCCATTTTTAACTCGTTTTTATTATAGTCCGCAAAATATAAAAACAACTCAAAGTAACTGCATTCCAACAAATATTTAAACTAAAAATGCAATATTATTAACTATTAGTCACAACCAAACATCCACTTATCATATCCCCACACTTATCATTTGCTTGCCCTCAAGCAAACTATCATGCAACACATACACCTCGATCGATGGTTTATCAATTATCATTATTAATACTAGTAAGGTATAAGGTAATACCGAATTTTCAAGACTGACACTTTCAAGATTGATAACCTACCAAATCATTTAATAATGCATATAAAAAACATGGAACCGCCCAAACGAGTGTACTTTGTTTCTGGTTAAGGCACACATGTTCATACCTCTTATAATATAACATCTCTCCTCTCGGTTAAAGATCTGGACCAGCAAAAGATGTGCTAGTATTTCTCTACACTCAATACCAAGTATGAACACAATGTAATAAGCTTGGAAGCAAGTCATATCGCATCCCATTACCCACCGGTTACATAGAGAATAGAACTAAGGGTTTTGATGTGGCTTAGGTTATGGTGTGGAAGCAGATTTATTTAGTATCTTATGGTGGATGAAACCCAATTTATTCAACAAACAAAGAAACAAGTCACTGACTATTATTTACAAACGATAATGACTCAAACATCGACTCTTTTTTGAGATTTTTTTTTAATTTTTTTATTATTTTTTTTTTGCCAAACTTTCATATACAAATACTGATTTTAGACATACGTACATTGTGTACTATGCTCGACAAACAACTTAAATACAACTCTTGACATACCGAATTTCATCCATAGGGTAAAAATAATAATGGCCAAGGCAAACACGGCTTGTAATGTATGTTTAAACAAACGAAAGGGAATAGACACAAATTTGGCTCCTAAGTGATAATGTAGGGTAGAGATTTTTTTTATTTATGTAAAAGCCATTATAATGTGGGATTTCTGTAGTCCTATTTCTCCATACAGGTGGTGGTATTAAGATCTCGAAATGCATGAGACAACCAAGTTCTAGATATCATGGGCATACTGGTTACTCTCGATAATGACACTCATATGACATGTGTATATACTATATATTATATGTGTATTATATATAAAGCAAATCTCACACACGCACAAGAGGAATTAGGCTGCCGATATGAAGCATGTGTACCCGTCCTCATGACTCGTTATCCCCATCTAAACGGTCCATTTTAATTTTCTTTTTGAAAACATTTGCATGGAAAGACTTTCGAGAAGCATAAAAACTGACCATGACCAAAGACATCTACTTGGCATTATACTAACAATTAACAAGTTACAATTCCGGATTTTGCGCACAATCAAGCTACTAGCCAAAAATTTCAAATTTTCCCTCATCCCCACACTTGAGGTTGACATTGTCCTCAATGTTTAAATATATAACTTAAAAAAAAACATTAACGAAGACGAGGTTAAAATTTAATTCTTATTAATTTTAAAACTGGGCTTAATGTGATGGGCATATCAAATTATACAATTACACTTTTAACAATGCAACTAATAAAACAAAGAAAATTATGAAAACAAAATCACCTGATATAGGAAACTCGTGTGCACTCGTGCTTGCTCAAGATGAACCTGTCTCCTCAACTCACTCAACAATATCTGCAAACGCTCACACGTGTAGAAGCATGCTTCCCACAACTGTTAGGATATGTCTTTAAAACCGCTTCAAAAATCGTTAATTTTAATTACCAAGGCAAGTTAAATACATTTCATAATAAAGTTTGATAAACTAGTAAAATTGTTAAAAGACCTAACTCACTTTCGTAGGAATCACAATTGCATTTAGCATATGCAACAAGCTGTTTAAACCACTCGGTAGCCCGGGTGGACGAGTGAGGTCTCGTGAGAGTTTATAGTGAACTACACCCACAAAGTTCAAATACAACAAAACATACACATACCTGAATACAAGGCCGGGTTGCCTCCCGGTTAGTGCTAAGTTTTTGTTAAGGTCTTCAGCCAGACCATACCTTTTGTGCTGTTCATGGTGGTCTCGTAGGGTTCTTGCCTCCTTCCGCTCCTAAACTTGTTTTACTCTCATCATTAGATTTTTCCTAGACCTGATCATAAAATTTACACATTTCTCTATAGCAATCAAACTCCACCTTATTTCTTCTTCTCCTTCTTGACTTCTTCTTTACCTTCTCTTCATTTAACCTGTCAATCATAAAACATTCTTTCTTTTCTGTTTGATTCTCCTTCTCAGGAGATCCACACTTGTCAGTTTTATGATTAAACGAATTAGAAAAAACCTTTAAACTCATTTTCTTTTCCCCAAACCTCATTCTAACTGTTCCCTCATCACAATTAATAATAGCCTTTGTTGTAGCTAAAAATGGTCTACCCATAATAACAGTCGGTTGTGTATTCTTTACACAATCCAGCACGAGGAAATCCATAGGATAATAGAATTCACCAAGTTTTACAATCACATCCTTTACAATCCTCCTAGGACACTTAGGAGTTTGATCAGCCAACACCACTGTTGTTTTAAATTTTTGTAGTGGCCTAAAATCATACTGATCATATAAATTCCCCGGTAAAATACTTACACAAGCTTCAAGATCCAACAAAGCCCTGTCTAATTTAAAATCACCTATTTGTATTGAAATAATAGGTGTTCCTGGATCTTGAAGTTTCGGGGGGAAGGGTTCCCATCAAAACGACGTTCACACTGGCAGTTAAATCAAGTTGTTTAGGAAACTTGTGATGTCTCTTGTGGGTACTTAACTCTCCTAAACACTCAACATGATCAGGAATTGCTTTAATTTGTTCAAGCAACGGTTTATTTATTTTCACTTTTTCAAAATTTTCCCACTTTTCACTCTTAGGTTGTTCCCATTTACTTAAATTTTTTGGTGCAAGTAAAGCCATTAGAAATGGAACTTTCACATTCAAATTACTAATTTCAGAAAACATGTTATTTGAATCACTTTCAGACTTTGTAAAACTTTTAACTTCCTGATCATGTTCACTATCACCCTTAGATTCGGTTATATCATTCACCCCACCCTCAACACATTGTGGTGAATGAGTTTCAACAATAGAAATTTCAGAAAGAGGATGAGTACTTACCTCATTTATGTGGACACTCGTTGTATTAGATGATTTGTGAGTTGGATATATCTGAGTATCACTACAAAGCTTAGCTTGATCTCTTCTGATGACTGCCACTTCTTCAGTTAATTGTCCAACTTGCTGTGATAATGCCTTGATTTCCTTATCTCTGATCTCGTTGCCTTTCTGAATACCCATAATTAACTCAATAATTGTATCCAGTTTTTCATTGATGGAGTTATCATTCGACACATCCTGACCTTGTTGTCCTACGTAATTGTTCTGCTGAACACCATTATATCTTTGCCGACCCAACTTGACCCGATTCTGACCTCTTTGATTAAATTGTTGCACTAAAGGCATAAATTCATTAAATTCTTCATACCTAAACTGGTCACAATACCCATCTTCATTGAAATCTCCATCCCAGTTTCCAACTCTCCTCTGAGCAATACCAAATGACCCATCCTCTTCATCTACGCTGTATCTGGCATGTCGGTTTTGAGGGATCATTTGTTTTTGGGTTTGAACATGTTGCAGGTCAAAGTCTGAAAATTCTTGTTGTGTGAATGGTGGGTGTGATGGGGCACCCAGTGAACTTTTATTACTATAATAACTCATAATCGAACTATACGTATGCTGTAGACACTATAATAAGTTCCAGCACAAGTGAAGACAAGCAATACCAAGCATAATACCGAACTTAAACAAAAAGAAAATAAAAAAAATTATTTTTGGATTTTTTTTATAAATACATTTGTTTTGTTTTTTTAATAAAAAAAGCAACGCAACACTGAGCGCACTAGTTCCCCGACAAAGACGCCATTTTGATCGATGTCGAAAGGTCAATCAAAAACATTTATAAAATACCTTTACTAGCTAGGGCAAGTAAGGTGTCGAATCCATAGGGAATCAGTGGAAAGTGCTAATCAAGTTTAATGCTTTTTAATTAATTATTCTAGAGTGGACTAACGATGTCAAGCAAATTAAATAATGATTTGTTGTAAACAATTAGAGAAAAGTAACCAAACTCCAAGTTTTAGGTTGTGAAGCAGACTAGACCAATTGTTAAACCTATTTGGAAAACTCGATTGATTACACTTATAATCAAAAAACTAGATATTTGACCTCACTGATTGACAGAACTTAATCCTAACAATTGGTTTAGATGAATAATAACCTAATTGATTACCATTTTTAAGGTTTGATAAATGAAAGTGATTTAATGGTAAATGATTAACGGGCCAATGACTCAAAGAACTTAATCCTAAAAATTGATGAACACAAATCAATAAACTGATAAAAACACAAAACATTCAATTACGAAAAACTGTTGAGTGCATAAACAATTGTAAAGATTCAACTAACCGAATGATTAACCAAATCAATCTTTCAAATATCGTTTGACATCGTTTGTCCATCTTATTTAGTTAATTTTATATTAAAAATCAAACAAACTTTGTAATACTTACGACATGCTCCTCGTGGATACGATACCCTACTTACTCTAACTATTTAGTTTAATTGGGGTTTTTGCATGACTTGAACGACGGTTATCAAAATGGCGCCGTTGCTGGGGAATCAACGCGCAAAGTGCTAGTTTAGCATAGTTTTTAGTTTTTGTTTTAATTATTCTTCGTTGATTTTGCGCGGGGTGTTAGTGTTTGTGTCTTTGCATGTAACTTCACAAGTTGATGCAGGCGAGATATTCCCGTGAGAAAGAGCCGCTCCAGTTTGATCCCGAAATCGAGAAAACAGCAAGACGAAACCGAGCAGCTCAGAAACCCATACTAAACCAAATACCCAAATTCATAGTACCAAAAGAAGAGACCATGAGTAACCGAAACAGAAGAGACCCAAATGTTTACCAACCACATGACCAAGAACAACCAGTTGCTCAAAACCAGAACATTAACCGTGACGGAAACTGCAATCTATTCAACCAAAGAAATGCTAACCGTAATCCTAGGAACAAGGATGACAACTTGTCAATCAGATCAGTTCCAGTGAACAGTCAAAGACACAATGATTTGAGAGAGGAAAGACCCGAGATTGATCGTGCTCGTGCACGGGTGGAAAATTGGCACATAGGGGACGATTTTGGTTTCGATTCTGAGGATGAGGAGGAGCATAGAGATGAATAGGGGGGGTCATTATAAGCAACAAGATCCCCGTGATGACCAAGAAATTAGACAGAATCATCCAGAAAATCAGAGAGATCGAGCACCAAGATGGCAACCACACCATGAACATCCGTATTATGATTTTGATGATGGAGTTCCAACGGCGTTTGTTCCACTGCCATTCAGAGGCTTTCAAAGCCACTTCATTCAACAAGTGGCTACGAACCCTCTACCAATCATCATTCTAGTCAGACGTGGAACAAGTTTTTCAGTGAGGCAGAGTAGTTTGACAGGGTTACCTACATTTCATAGGAAGGCGACAGAAGAAACGTACCTGCACTTAAGTGATTTCAACTCAGTAGGTGCACTCATCTCAAGCCAAGGTTTCACTGCGGAGGAAGTAAAGATGGTGATTTTCCAGTTCAGTTTGAAAGATGCAGCGAAACAATGGTTCCTATCTTTGCCATTGGCTAGTATTTTCACTTGTGGAGACTTGGCACAACAGTTTTTAGACGAGTATTATACTCCCCAGAGAACCATAGAGGCCCGCAACAACATTCACAATTTTCAGCAGATCACCGGTGAAACTTTCTATGAATCATTCCAAAGGTTTAAACGATTGTTGAGGACTTGTCCACATCATGGGATTGCCTTATGGGAATTGATAAAAGCATTCCATGATAGTCTCTCAAATGATGATGTTCGTGACCTTCAAGCCACCAAGAATGGATCTTTTCTTGCAAATGACGAAAACGAGGATTAGAGACATTTGGAGAGACATGCAAGTAATACAAAGAGACAAGCACAGTCGAACAGAATGTCAAAAAGGGCGATGGTAAAAGTAGTTGAAAGTCATGGGTCAGATGATAGAATGGATAGATTGGAAAAGAAGATGGATAGGTTGTTGGTTGCAGGTGTACATGGAGTCGGAAATTCAGGAAAAACATATCCGGTATGTAAAGGTTGTGTGGAATTAAGAAACAAAGTTGCGACTTGTGGGGGTGTGCAAGATGAAGAAACTGAAGAAGAAGAGGTCAACTATGTGCAGGGTGAAAGAAAGTACAATAATACGAGTTCAAATACCTATCATCTGGGCCTCAGGATTCATCCAAACTTCAGCTATGGAAATCCGAGCACGCAACAGAACCTAAATTTTCAAGGTAGTTTTCAGAAGACAGGTTATCAGTCGAACCAGAAACAGTATGGTAATAGTTTGGGCAGCAGTCAGATTGGGTTCAATCAGAGGGATTCTGGGGGTTACAATAAGGGTTATCAAAAGAGTTATCAGCAGGGGCAAGGAAATTCTTCGGGTAACAAAGAAGAGTCACTTAAGGATGTGATGCATTTATTGAAACAAATGAAGGCAGATCAAGAGACTCAGAATAGAAATCAAGAGACTTAGAATAAGGCATTGAATCAGAGGATGGAACTCCAAGAGAAGGCAAATGCTGCAAGAGATAAACAAGTGAGTCAACTGGCTAAAGAAATGGCAAGCCTAAAGAGAAATCCATCTAGACTACCAAGTGACACATTGAAGAATCCGATCCATCAAATTAGTAGTTCGTCAAACTCCAAAATGCACACGTCAGTGCCATCACAATCGAAGATAGTGCGGAGAATGACACGGTTGAAGAATTTGAAACGGGGGCACCACTCATCTCTATTCAGATTTGTGAGTTCAAGACCACCAAGGAACTTGTTGATTATGGTGTGAGTGTGAGTGTTCTAGCGGGGAGTGTGTATGACCGGTTTGATTTTGGACCTTTCCAAGAAGTTGATAGCACCTTGGTGTTAGCTGATTTCACTCGAAGACGACCTCGGGGGAAGCTGGTTGGTGTTGCGGTAAAGGTTGGTATTTTTACTACCCTGAGGGTTTCTTGGTACTTGATTATGCACCGGCTGAGAAGGAAGAAGAACCCCGTGTGATATTGGGGAGATCGTTTTTGGCTCCTTCAAATGCTCAGATTAACTGCCAAGACGGAACAGTTTGCATGATCTTCGATAACCGTAAGTTAATTTTTAAGTATATTTTCAAATTCATATGATTATTTTTTTTGAAAATAATTATTCTAGGTCTTGTGCTACTAATGGGTGTTTTCCTCGTACGTGTGAGGATGACACCAAAAAGGAGAAAAGTGTTATTTTTGACAGGTCTAAGCGTGAACGAGAGAATAAAGAGTTAAATGCAGCAGATGTAAAGAGTGGAGCAACAATAACTTCAACAAACAATACTAAGATGCTGATGGAAGTAGTGGTCAACGAGGAAAAGGATGGAACATACAAGAAGAAACCATGAAAGAAGGAGAAGGTAAAGAAGCCACCAGGATTCGAGAATGAACAGAGGAGGTTGGCATGCTTTGGGCCAAGATGGTAAGCATTAGAGCTACCATTGTGTTGGAGAAGTACGAAGAATGAGGTGGAGGAAGGTAAGCACTCCATTAGACCACCATAACCGCAAAACGAGGTAATGGTCTGGCTGAAGACCTTAACAAAAACTTAGCGCTGACCGGGAGGCAACCCGACCTTTTTGTTTTGTTTGGTTTTCTTTATTTTTGATTTTCTTTTTGCGTGTTACTTTTTTGTTTGTGTTTTGTGGTCATAGTGAACCCTAAGTGTGGGGAAGCTCATGGTGGTTGTGTCAACATTCGTGAAGTAGATATTGGCATATCATATTCAAGAAGTGTGGGTCAAGGTTGCAAAAGTACTCATCAGCAGGACCCGTTTGACATAAGAGATTTGAATAAGTTCCATGTGTCTCTCCCTATCTTTTATTTGTTGTTGACTGTTTAATATTTGTGTTTATGGGTGGTTGGGTGGCGTGATGAACTTTTGGGTCGTGTGGGTGGTGTTTATGTTTATGTTTTTGTTTAAAACTTTATGTGTTTCGTTTAATGGTTTGCAACTTTATTTAAACCCAAAAATGGGTAATTGGTTGTCCATTGAAGTGCAATTGGTATGATTATCCCGTGTTTGCATCTGTTTTTGAGAATATGAGTTACATTGAGGCCAATGTAAAGTTTAAGTGTGGGGATAAGGGAAAGAGTTTTGAGAAAGTGAAAAACGTTAAAAAATTTCCTGAATTTTTAATTTTTTGCAAAATAATGGAAAATGATAGGAAAATTGGGAATTGTCTTTCAAAACTAGTATATATATATGTAGTATATATATATGAGATAATAAAATATGGAAACACACTTAACTTGGGATGTGTTGGTGGGCCCAGTCGATAATGAAAGATTTCTGAAAAAGCATTAATATACATATAATTAAAATCATTAAGTTTTATGGGTTCCAATCTTAGAAAACTGGAGAAACTGAAATGTCTAAGTCAATGAATAAGCACCACTATAGGTTAAAACCTTGTAACTTTTAAAACTTGATCTCACTTAATGGGCACAAAAGTGTGGCGATTTATGAATTCATCAAAATGAGCATTAAAAGCTAAATAATCGAGAAAAGATCCAATAATTTAATGTGTCTCCCTCTGGGATAGTGACTTGGAGATGACATCTATGGATGAGGATCGAAAAATAATGGCATGATAAAGATCCAATATAAAAAATTTAATGTGTCTCCCTATGGGATAGTGAATTGGAGATGACATCTATGGATGAGGATCGAAAAATAATGGCATGATTAAGATCCAACAACCTATGTGTTTTACCTCGAGTTGGTAGCTTGGCGGATAGGCCCTTGGGTGAAGGTCAATGAATGCTTTAAAAAAATATGAAAATAGAAACCAACAGCTTATATGCTTCTCACTGGGCTAGCAACCACGGTGTGAACATCCATGGGTGAGGTTTAATATATTATTATATGTAAATGCTCAAATTATTTATCGATTTGTGAGGTTAGGTTTTAACATTTACAAGCTTTTGAGTTATAGTGGTAGAAAAATCTTTTTGATTTTATCTTTGCTTTGACATATCTGAAACAAATTAGGTGGATTTGCGATTCTAGGTGTGGCACCCTTGGATTATATGTTAACTTGAACTTGACATTAAAATCTAAACATGATTAGGGGTCTGATTTGTCGGTGATGGGTTTAAGTTGACAACAATACCGGCAATCGCGGTTTTTGTGTTATCTGTCATTAATTAAAATAACCTAAGTGTTTTTCAAAGACAGTTTCTGGTTCTGATTCCATTATAAATCTTTTTCGAGACGAAAAAGGATAAGTGAGGGGATGTGATGTGTGGGTAAAAGTATGTGCGTTAAGTGTTTTATATTGTGTGTTTTACTTGTTTATATGTATCGAACACAAACACTTTGATAGGTTTTATGTTTACAGGTGTGCGGAGCTTAACGGAGCTTAAAGAAGCTAATTTGGAGCATTCATGATGGAGTGGAAATGAAGGTGATGATCTATGAGATGATAGAGAATTGAAATACGAAGACGTGGCCGTAAACGGGGAGGAAAACGGAGTTGAAACGAAGATTTTATGAAGAAAACAGTTTTGGGCTGGCAGGACCGTAAGGCAGAGTGTCCTGACCGAAAGCTACGGTGGCCAGACCGTATGGTCTGACGAAAAAAAGGATTTTGGTGATTTCTTTTATATTTAAAGCCCTAAAACCCTAAGGTCGACCCCATTCATTCATAATTAGTTTGGGGACTTCTTAGAGGCCATCATACACCATCCTAACACCTACCAATCACCACAATCATCCATGTTCTCATTATCTCAACCAAGAATCAAGATCTTCAAGATTCATATGCTAGGCTAAAGTTTTTGTGACCATCTCCGGGCGTAGGGTTGTGTTTGTAAGAAAGACCTTTTGGTATTTTTGAACCTTAATATTGGATTTGGATTTGGTTAATCATTCGGTTAATTGAATCTTTACAATTGTTTATGCATTCAGCAGTTTCTCGTAATTGAATGTTTTGTGTTTTTATCAGTTTATTGATTTGTGGTCATCAACTTTTAGAATTATGTTCTTTGAGTCATTGGCCCGTTAATCATTTACCATTAAATCACTTACATTTATCAAACCTTAAAACTGGTAATCAGTTAGGTTATTATTCATCCAAACCAATTGTTCGGATTAAGTTCTGTTAATCAGTGAGGTCAAATATTTAGTCTTTTGATTATAAGTGTAATCAATCGAGTTTTTCAAATAGGTTTAACAATTGGTCTAGTTGCTTCACAACCTGAAACCTGGAGTTTGGTTACTTTTCTCTAATTGTTTACAACAAATCATTATTTAATCTGCTTGACATCGTTTGTCCACTCTAGAATAATTAATTAAAAAGCATTAAACTTGATTACCACTTTCCACTGATTCCATGTGGATTCGACACCTTACTTGCCCTAGCTAGTAATGGTATTTTATAAATGTTTTTGATTGACCTTTCGACATCGATCACTTGTTTTTTGATTTCATACATTTATCACATAACTAATTTCAACAAAAAAAATATGATCATACACAAAACAACTTTTCATAGTTATTTTCAAACGATATGTACCAAATAATTCTATGTACTTCTAATTTTGTTTTTTATCATTGTTGTGAATCTGTCTGAATCCGTTTTTACTGCTTCTTCGAACTCATAATAATATTGAACTCATAACAATATTTAATTTGTTTATACGTTTTCCAAATGAATATAAATTTGAGATTCTAGATTTCTTATTGTTTATACTATATATTTCATTTCTTTTTTACCTTCAATTTTGTGTCTTTGTTTCAATTAATGGAATTTATTAATTTTTTATTTAAAATATCTCGTTTAATACATGAGTTCAAAATCTAGTTAGTTATAGGTACTAAGTGCTAACCTTTACTGATAAACTTTTGTCAAGTTAATTAATAATCAAAACAATCATGATATGCAAGTCAAAGTATGAAGGAGGGGAAAAACAGGTGTGATTTATAGTAGATTCTAAAAGTTTGCTTCAAGAAAAATAATACACAATAAACCCATTTCGGGTTGAAAAAGGCATTTCAATTTTAAAACTCAACTCTTCATGAATAGATGCAACGCGCACATCCATCTCTTGATCGATAATGTGTTCATTTACGTTCGTCTAATTACGATTAGTCCGGTTACATTTGTCTGCATTCGTCCGATAGGGTCCGTGTATTAGTATTTTATAATATGCTTTTTACATTATTGTTTGTAAAATAATATGGTGTTTTCTAATAAAGTATGCAAATTACCTGAAGTAGCAAAATAAATGGACATGTATCCGACATCCAATTTATTTGTTAAAGAGCTATATGGCACAACTGTTCATTTGTGGTTGATAGTATCCGTTTATCCATTAGTGTTTGTGTATTTGTTTTTCCATTAGTGGGCGTGAAACATTAATTTATCCGACAAAAGCTTAATGAACGAACATCAACACGAATTTTCGTTCGGTAGAGTGTTCGTGAACCATTTGTTTGTCCAACAAAGCTTAACGGATGAACACGAACAAGGTATCGTCCGGTTCGGTTATAGCCATAATCGTAACAAAATGATAGATATGTGTGTGAGAGAGAGAGAGAGATGAGAGGAGAAAGAGGATTTGACGGCCGAGTCTATTTGTTTAACATAACACACAACATATCATGTATATATATCGAATTTTTAGAGACACTGTGGGTTTTTGCTAAAAAAACCCCACCTATACGTGACGTATGTGAGTTTTTTTAGAAAAATCCACATTTTTGTCTTATTATGTTTTTTTTACCTTTTTATCGTTTACTTTCCATTTTTCTTTTTTTATATAATAAATTTTATAAAAAGATTTTTATTTATTTATGATTTTTCATTTATTATTAATATATTTTAAATAGTTAGTTGTTATTAACAATCAACTTGATTTCTAGGAATTCGCTCAAAACAATAAACACATATATCAACAAAACATGTAGTTCATACAAAACAACGAGTTTGTACAAATAAAACAAATTATAATTGTCACCCCAACCTACGGCGGAAATTCCGGGGCGTGAGCTGATTGTCATAACTCTCAAGGTACTATTATGCAATATTATAAGTTTCAATATCTATTAAATAAATTTTAAACGAAACATATATTCATACAATATCCAACAAAACAAAAATTCATCAACAACCAAAAGTCATAAATAATATTTTCTCGTTAATTTTCTACTAGCATAAATCCTTAAGTGATTTTGTACTTCAGTTATTTCACATCAAACGATAACATGCATATGCGTTGATAATAGAATAGTTTTGTGAACACAAGTTGAGTGAGCAACACACTAGTTCAAAAGTACAAATACCATATATAAAAATAAGTAGTTGCAACAAGTCATATGAGGATTACAATTCAACCAAATGAGCAAGTATAACTGAGATTTCGAGAAGCACAAAGCTATAACGACCGGTGTATGATCACACTATTCTGAGATTATGTTGGACCTCTCCGAATGCAGTTCACGTAAAGCATGTAAGCACATAAACAAGTAAGGTATAAATTGTTAACACATAAGACAATAGTTGCAGTTTTGTGCATAAGTATATATGAGAAATATAATTTATGCATATGTCCCCAAAACGTGAAAAACAAGTAAAATACGGGGAATGTGGTACTCACCTCGATAGACGAACAAAGGTGATTGAGCTAATAAGAATGCGGAAAAATCACACTCGAACGTTAAAGCCTAATGAGAAACAAAGAGAAAAAAGGACACGCTAAGTAAAGTATAAGATCGATTACAACAACTCGATAACTATTAATAAGTTAATATAAAATAATATAATATTATACATAAAGATTTATTATATAAAATTAATAAAATATATCTTGAAAAATACTACTTTTAACGTTTATAAATATCAATATAAATAGTTTACTTGATTTTTATATGTATTCAAATATTAGTTTTTTTTAAGTTATTATATATATATATCATGAAAATATTGCTTATATGTATATACACGAACGAAAACGTGAGTTAAACAAGTATTATAAAGTCGATTTTTTATTAAAATAATTTTATTTAATTATTAACATTAATAATATACTTAATAAAAATGTTTTTAATATATAGTGGGTGGGTAATGATCCATGTAGTATCCATATTTAAGAAAATGGGTTAACAGGTATAAGAATAAATGAGAGTGTGACAAGTGATATGTAATAGTAGTTAATTATTAAAGTAGTAAGATTATACGCCAGGTCACTGACTAATGTTCTTTTACATACCCCGCTACGCTTTATTGCCTAGTTATCTCTAAATGAGCATATGAATAATACCTCTCTTTATTCTATTAAAAGTAACAAAAGTTGTCTTTTGTATTTCATATTACTTTCAAAATAATATATGTTTTTCTAGTTTAAGAATAAGAAACGTGTCTATTTTTTTCCTGACTCAACTTCAGTATACACTTCACTAGTTTTGAATAATGTGTGATAACTGATAATTTATGTTAGAAAATAATTAAAAGAAAACAAATCTTAAATTATAAATAGTCAAAGGATCAAAAGGGTCAACATTACCTCATATGGAGATTGTGACAGCTTGCTCTTGGTCAACAAAGCCGTTAGAGACAATCAAGGGTGTTTTCAACTTTTATTTCTTTTTATTATATTTCCATGTTTGGTTTCTTCTCTTTATATATGAATGGTTGTTCAACCTGTAAGAGTACAACAAAGCAATACAAAAAATCATTCAATCATCTTCTTATGAATTCGTAATAAATCATCTTTCTGTTAATTCTTAATATGGTATCAGAGAAGTGTTCTTGGTCCTAGGACAAACCTGCTCATCAAAGGACCAAAATTGCTTCAGACATCTTTTTTCTTTTTGACCGATTTCCAAAAACAACTAGGTTGCCATGTCCGAAGGCAGTCACCTGAGTTCAGATTTATCAATTCAATCTTTCAATCTTTTCAAGAACGGATTTAACCACATACAACTCATAACAAACGTGTTTTGTCGGACCAAACAACACAAACCATACACAACTCGCCGGAAATTCTCCACACCTCCGCTGCCAGAAACAAGTACTGAAACATTGGCACAATCTCCAACAACGCCGCACCTCCGCCACGATCCACAACAAGCCGCCGTCGCTATGGGCATCAACAATGCTACCACCATAGGCGACGACGATAGTGGCAGTGTAGAAGCGGCAGGATGGGAACACAAAGAAGAACCACCAATGACTAAGATGAGCAGCAACGGGTTTGGAAAAGATTTCTCAGACCCTCGAGAGGCAGCAACCGCGTTGGGAAAATCAGAAGCTACCAACGCCGGAGGAAGCGACCATCACGGTGATGGGTTCAGGTTCAGTGAAATGGTATCCGCTGGAGAAGAAGATGTCAACAACATAGGTAACAGGTTTGAGACATTAGTCTCAAACCCTTGTGTTTCAAGCCCTAATTTTTTAGATCCTCTAGTTAGGCAATTGCTAAATAAACCCATTACAACCAATAAAAACCTTAATGATTCTTCTATTTTTTGTGCTGACCAAAACAAAAAGTTTGAAAACTTTAACTTTGAAGCCCCTAGAGATTTTGTTTTTTACAAAAATAACCCAAATAAAAATATATGGGAGAAGCCAATATGGCCGACACTTGTGAAAATTTAAATAAACAATGGATTTTTGATTGTGGTTCTACCGATACCATGACTTTCAAACAATCTGATATAGTATTAAATTGTAAACCTAAAATTAATTACATAAAAACCGCTAATGGAGGAACTGTTCCCGTAAAGGGGGGAGGGACTATTGAAATATCGCCAACTTTAAAACTTTCAAATTGTCTTTATGTTCATTCTTTATCACATAAACTATTATCTATTAGTCACGTAACAAAAGAATTAAACTGCACCATCTTAATGCACCCGACCTTATGTATCTTACAAGATATCAGGACAGGAGCGATTATTGGGCGTGGGACTGAACGCTAAGGATTGTACTATGTGGAAGAAGTGACTCATGGTATTGTGATGTTAGCTCATGGAACTATAAGAAGAGAAGCGTGGTTATGGCATAGGAGATTGGGACATCCATCTATCGGTTATTTGCATATTTTTTTTCCAAAATTATTTCCTTTAAATGAAACATTAAGTTGTGAAACATGTGTCTTGGCTAAAAGTCATAGACATAATTTTAAACTAAATAACACAAGAGTTAATTTACCCTTTTCACTTATCCATTCGGACGTATGGGGACCGGCAAAAGTTGTTGAAGGACAAAACTTTTGTTTTTTTGTTCTCTTTGTTGACGATTGCACTCGTATGACATGGATTTATTTTCTAAAATATAAATATGAAGTTTTTGATAAATTTACTATGTTTTATAACATGATACAAACACAATTCAAAACCAACATTCAAGTTCTTCGATCTGATAATGGTGGGGAATACATAAACGATTCAATGAATCATTTTTGTCAAAAAAGGGGATAATTCATCAAACATCGTGCTCCCACATTCCTGAACAAAATGGCACCGTCGAACGAAAAACTGCATTTTATTAGAAATAACTTGAGCACTTCTTCTTGAATCCAAAGTTCCCAAATCTTTTTGGCCCGAAGCCCTCTCTACTGCCACATATCTTATCAATCGGCTACCAACAAAAGCTCTCGACTTAAACACCCCTCTTCAAGCTCTCTCAGATTTTACCAAACTGCCACCTACTCTCCGCTAAAGCCTCGAATATTTGGGTGCTCTGTCTTTGTCCACAAACCCAAAATCAACCGAGACAAACTTGGTCCATGTGCTGAAAAATGTGTATTTGTAGGCTATGGTGTCAACCAAAAAGGTTACAAGTGTTATAGTCCAACGAAACACCATATGTACACCACAATGAATTGTGACTTCCTTGAAACTGAATTCTTTTATAACCCCCAACTCAGTGGTGAGAGGGAGATAGAGCATGACACACTGAGTTGGCTACAATGAGTTTCAAAATGGGCCATATCATCTGATGAAGTCAATCACAGTACCCAGGACAAGTCACCGACTTCACAACAATCCAATGGACCAACAATCAGTGCTACAGTCCCAAATCCTGTCAACCTAACGTCTAAGGTAAGTAATTCTCAAGTACCTGAAAATACATCAATTAAAGGCCATGATGCTAATGAAAGTATTGATATAACTAACACCAATGAGACAGAAGTAGAAGCAACAGTGCAGGTGGAACAGGAAGAACGCACAAAAAATATGGAACAAGAAGAAACAATACTTGAAGAAACCACTGGCAAATATGTTCTTCCACCAATAGTCAACAGAGGAATTCCAGCGAAACGATACTCTCCCGAAAAACAGTCTAAATCCTCCCGATATCCCATGGCAAACATAGCTGACGGAAACCTTTCTTATGAAGCCAAAGCCTTTACTTCTTCTCTGTACGCTGAAGAAATTCCAACTTCTATGGAGCATGCCTTAGAATCTAGAAATTGGAAAAATGCAATGGATACCGAAATGAAGGCACTAATAAAAAATAATACATGGGAAAAGTGTAATCTTCCTCTAGGAAAGAAACCAGTTGGATGTCGTTGGGTCTTTACAATAAAACACAAACCCGATGGAACTATTGAAAGATATAAAGCACGCCTATTTGCTAAAGGCTATACCCAAACCTATGGGGTGGATTACTCTGAAACATTCTCCCTGGTAGCCAAATTTGACACAATCAGAGTCCTTCTCTCGATCGCTGCCAATGAAGGTTGGTCTCTTCATCAGTTTGATGTTAAGAATGCCTTCCTGCATGGGGAACTAGAAGAAGAAGTTTATATGGAAGCTCCACCCGGGTTCGCAAATAATTTCAAAGCAAAAGAAGTATGTCGGCTAAAAAATCTTTATACGGGCTCAAACAATCCCCTCGAGCTTGGCTTGGAAGATTCATAATAGCAATGAAGAAATATAGATATCAACAAAGCAACTCTGATCATACTTTGTTCCTTAAACAAAGAGGTAAACTTGCGACTTGATTAATTATATATGTTGATGATATGATTATTACAGGAAACGATGAAGAAGAAATGAGAAAGCTGAAGGTAAGCCTATTCACAGAATTTGAAATGAAAGACTTAGGAAGACTTAAATATTTTCTTGGAATAGAGGTACTAAAGTCCAAACAAGGAATATTTATTTGCCAGAAGAAATACATTCTCGACCTTCATGCCGAGACCAGAATGATTGACTGTAAGCCTGCTGACACACCAATAAAAGTGAACCACAAACTCGTATGGAAGAAGGAGATGAGTTAACCGACAAAGAAAGATATCAACGTCTGGTAGGTAAACTAATATACTTATCACATACACGTCCTGATATTTCATATGCAGTGGGAGTAGTTAGCAAGTTTATGCATCGACCTCAAGTTACCCACATGGAGGCAGTAATAGAGATTATCAGATACCTCAAAAAAAATGGTGGGTCATGGAGTTCTCTTTAAGCGAAACAAACATCTGAAGATCCAGCTCTACACTGATGCAGATTAGGCTGGAGATCAAGATGGCCGAAGATCTACATCAGGATACTTCTGTATGGTTGATGGAAACTTGGTGACATGGAAAAGCAAAAAAAAAAAGTAGTTGCAGTATCTAGCGCCGAAGCTGAATTCAGAGGGATTGCACGAGGCATAGCAGAGGTCATATGGATCCACAAACTTTTGACTCAGATCGGGTTTCCTCAAACCGAAGCAAGTAAAATTATGTGTGATAATAAAGCCGCAATACAAATTTCCGAAAACCCTGTCCAACATGATCATACAAAACACATAGTGGTTGATCGGAACATCATCAAAGAAAAACTTGAAGCCGGAATTATAGAGTTACCATTCGTCCGATCAGTAGACCAATTAACAGATATTTAAAAAAAAGCTGTTAATGGGAGAATTTTCAACAGTTGTCTTGACAAGTTGAGTATCGGAGATCCCACTAATCAACTTGAGGGGGAGTGTTAGAAAATAATAAAAAGAAAACAAATCTTAAATTATAATAGTCAAAGGATCAAAATGGTCAACATTCATATGGATATTGTGACAGCTTGCTCTTGGTCAACAAATCCGTTGGAGACAATCAAGGGTGTTTTCAACTTTTATTTCTTTTTATTATATTTCCATGTTTGGTTTCTTCTCTTTATATATGAATGGTTGTTCAACTTGTAAGAGAACAACAAAGCAATAAAATAAATCATTCAATCATCTTCTTATCAATTCATAATAAATTATCTTTCTATTAATTCTTAATAATTTATGCTTTTTTGAAATGCCAATATCATTAAATGAAAAAAGAGGACAACTTACAAGAAGCAAAAGGCCCGAAAAATATAAGGAAAATCATACAAAAACTACCGAGAAAAAGACTTAAAGCGGATAATTCACAAAATTAAACTTACACCATTTCTCCTCCTAATCCAAGCTAGAGCGATTACTTCTATGCTTTAACCCATAGGAAGGATGCTGATATTATGCACCACCTTAGACATCGAAAAGAGGACACCCAGAAAACAACCTGTGAATTCCAAATCATCCAACACGTGATTGCCGAGATGGACTTAATAGCAAGACATACCACCTTGTTCGAAGTGTACCGGGTGGGATATAGGAGTAGCTCCTTCATCGAATCAAAGTAATTTAATTTTGGTATCTTAACCGAATCATGCACAATATATCACACCAATCTAGCCACTTTGCATACAAACTCATAACAATATTTAATTTGTTTATACGTTTTCCAAATGAATGTAAATTTGAGATTCTAGATTTCTTATTGTTTATATACTAAGTTACAAATTAAGAAATATATAATGTAATAGAAAAATTTATTACATCTATGCTTGTATCATTATACATAAATTGTTTTATTTATATCACAAATGATTTTTTCAAAAAAATGAACTTAATAAAAAAAATAATGCGCGTGCCAAAGCATACCTAAAAAGACCCCATCTATTGAAAATTTATTCTTAGTAATATATATGTATAATTGAAAGAAATTTGGTTATGAACCAATTCCTTCTCATATAATAACAGTTTTGAGTTACGCCATGAATTTTTTTTGATAAGTTTGAGGGTTTATCGACTTTGTTAATTGACAAAAAAAAATAGGTTAACTCGTTCAATTTTGTGAATTTTTTGCTTCAATAGAGCATAATTTTGTACGACAACGCTTCATATACAATATTCTGATCACTATTCAAGGAAAAGTCAATGCTGACACAAATGTTTCTAATTTGATAAAAGTTAGAAGCATTGATAGGCCTGGAGGTGGCATGTCGGAAGTGTTTGTCATTTTTTCTTAAATTTTAATAGCTATGGGAAAAATACTTAATGTGCAAACTCCCGAATCTTTTGACTATTTCTAAAAGTGTCCTTAAAAATAAATTCGAAACCCAATCACATTTAAAATTCTAAATTTCATTTGTTCTATATTTTCAAGTCAAAACTTTGAACCCATAACAAGTTTGACGATAAACCTATTTGCATTCTCAAATTTTTAAAAATATTCAGATTACCCATTTTTTACCCGTAACAAATTTGAGCCAAATATAGTTAAATTATACCAAATGATCTATTACCAACTGTTAACCCGTAACAATCAAATTTAAGTTTCACAAAATACCCGAAACAATCCTTGATAAAAAAAACCCAAGAAACTAAATATGATGGAGGCCTAAAGCCATTGCCTCATTTAGCTTACCCACGAGACGGACCTAGAGAGAGAGAGAGAGAGAGAGAGAGAGAGAGAGAGAGAGAGAAGAGAGGGGTAAGAGGATTTGATGGCCGAATCTATTAGTTTAACATAACACACAACATATCATGTATATATATCGGATTTTTAGAGACATTGTGGGTCCAAAAAACACCACCTATACGAGACGTATATGTGAGTTTTTTTTAGAAAAATCCACCTCTTTTGTCCTATTATGTTTTTTTTTTACTTTTTTGTTTGTTTACTTTCCATTTTTTTATATAATAAATTTTTAAAAAGATTTTTATTTATTTATGTTTTTTCATTTATTATTAATATATTTTAAATAGTTAGTTTGTTGAGTCAAGATTTGACCAAAAACTGATCAGATTAAAGATTGGAATCTTCTCAACCTCCTCAGAAATGACTAAGTATGGAACCGGGCACACCTTAGACTTCCGAGCAAGCTTTTACTTAGCCGGGTACGATATTTGGTCTATCGGGCATGGTTATCTTCTTGAAGTCTTCTTTAGTGGGTATCCGGGCATGGTTTGCAAATTAGTGTATTACCGGGCAAGGTACACTAGTTTATGCGTATCCGGGCAAGGATCACTTTATCAAGCAAGTCTGTTCTTCATAGCCAAGTAAAGCTCACTCACGAGTAAGCTTTAGGCTAACCATGCTCATGAAGCCAAGTGATTGGAAGACCGGACAATGTATTCTTTAATAATACAGTGGTCCAAGTAGGCTTGATGTTTTAATGGAATATCTCTAAGTAACATCGGGCAAGGTTCAACTCAAGCAAGGAACAGTGCTACCAAGCACACTTTGCTAATAAGCTATTATCTAGCAAAGGGTTGAAGGGACCATTAAAGAAAAAGGTTGCTCGTAAGGGTTTGTCGAGAAAAGTCTGGCAAAGTCAGGAAGATTGAAGTCTACCCGGTGAGTATTTTACTTGGTAAAATACTCTTCAAGTAAAGTCTACCCAGAAACTGATCCCAGGCACACTTCTATGTTACCAAGTTCTAAAGGATGGCAGAGCACATAGCCTACTCGGAAAGACAAAATTGATGCAAAGCCTACCCAGAAGACTTGTTTTACACTTAGGATAATTTTGAATATGTAATTTGAATATGTTATAGTATTTAGGGTTTCTAGAAGGAATGAAAGCTGTTAAGAAGGTGCTAGGCCTATAAAAGGAATAATTTAGGGCACGCCTCCTAAGGTAGACAGACTCATTTAATTCAAAAGGAATATTTGAGTGTGGCGGCCGTCTTAGAATAGAATAGTACGGACATAACTTTCCTTCAAGAAAACCCTAAATCGATTATCCTTTTGCATGATTAACTTTGTATGAATGGAAATCTTTTGAGTGAATCTTGTGTATGTTAGTTACATTTGATTATTGATTGCAACTACCCTGTTTATTATTGATCCCGCCTTTAATAAACAGTAATCTTTCTAAATATAGCAACCCGTCATTAACTCCCTTGTCGACACATTTATTTGTGTGAGTTATGACATGATTTGAGTAAGATCCAGCTGAAATCTGGGACCTGACAAGTGGTATCAGAGCCCGTTGCTGCTATTTTAGTAAGATTCTTGTTGCTGATTGAAGATTTGAAGAAAGATGACGTAAGCAGACAACTGTTCCATTGAAAAGTGATGTCAACAGCTCTGTTCTTCATTTTTCTTCCAGATCTACAATCTATTGGTGTTTTCTCTTCCTTATGTCAATTAAAGCTTTAATCTTTATTTATAAATCTTGCTCTAATCATATCAGACACATCAGATCTGATCAACCTGTTTTCAGATCTGATTGTTTTGAAACTCTGTTTTTACAAAGAAACTGATTTTGATTCTTTCAAAAATGTCTGGATATGAGGAAAAAGAAGTGTCTACTAACAAAATTCCAAGATTGTATGGACAGGAAAACTTTACCAAGTGGAAAGTACTCTTTGAAGCAGCCGTATGCTATAATGATGTGGATATGTGAAATTCAATCAAGAATGGACCACGAGACAACAATGAAGGTACAAATGCAAATGCAAATGTTGCTGTGCGTGAAAGATTGAGAAAGATAGATGACAGGGCCTTAGCTATGATTAAGCTAGGACTGTCTTGGGATATTCTAACCAAGGTGGCACATCATACAACTGCCAAGGCAATGTATGATGCCATCCTTGAGATGTATGAGGGGAATACTGAGCTGAAGAACATATAGAAGCAAAGATTGAAGCAATAGTTGGAAAGGTTCAAGTATAAGGAGGGAGAAAGATTGAAATCAATTCTAGAACGATTTCTAGCTATTGTGAATGAGTTGAGGACAACTGATTATGTCATGACCGATTTTGACCTGAATACTAAGCTGCTCAACTCAATGCCTAAGGAATGGTACACTGCCTGCAAATTCATCCTTCAAAAGCCCAATTTCAATGATTTAAAGGTGGATGATGTGGTACGCTTCCTTCAGGCTGCAGAAATAGAAATGATTGAAAATGAAATGATCAAAGAAGAAAAGCCATGTTTTCAAGTAACCAATGCTCTCATTGAACCTATGGGGAACTTGTCAACCAAAAACCAACAACAAATTCCCATCATTGAAGAACCAAATGAGCATGGTGTTGATACACCTAAGGCTTTTGTTGGTGGTAGTTCAAGCAACTCACAAAACCAGCAGAGGTTTAATGTCCAACTCTTGGAAGAACATGATTCAGCCTCAATGACTAGTGGACATGGACCCTATGCTGGTGGTAATGGAAGTCATGGATCAGATTATCATGGTTTGCTCTCAATGTTCACTGAATCTTATAATGCTTTTGTTGCAAAGAACATGGTTCATACAAGCATTGTTCAAGATGATTTGGAGCAAATTGATGCAGACGATTTGGAAGACATGGATTTGAAATGGCAAGCAACCATGTTGGCTCTTAGAAGCAAAAGGCTATATAACAGGACTGGTACATCTCTTCTATCAGGACCTAATGAAAGAATTGGTTTTGATAAGTCTAAAGCCATTTTCTATAACTGCCAACAACCTGGTCACTTTGCCAGAGAATGCAACATGCCAAGAAACTTTCAGATGAACCAATACCAAAATCAACCAAGAAATCAGCAGCATCAATATCAACAGTTTCAACAGACTTCAAGGAACAACAACTTCAATAACAACAACTCCAACAATTATAACCCCAACTTCAACAACTTCCAACAGCCTCCAATGAACAATAATCAACAAGTTGTGCCACAGGTTCAAGGCTTTCAAAGAAACAACAATCACAATCTTCAAACTGTTCCAAACAATTCAGTTCCAACCAACCAAAATCAACCCAGAAATCAAGGAAATGTGGCTGTAACTTCACAGCATGAGGGTAATTTTGATTGGAGTAATCAAGAGGGGAAATGTGGCATTTATGGCATTGATTGAGAAAGAAGTTGGATCATCATCTCAGGAACAGTCCACTCCACTGAATGACATATGGTACATGGATAGTGGATGTTCTAGGCACATGACTTATGACAGAAGGTCACTGGTTAATTATGAAGAAAAGTTTGAAGGTCCTGTGGCATTTGGAAGTGATGAAAATGGTGGAAAGATAGTTGGGAAAGGAATTTTAACAAATGGAAAAGTTTCATTTGATAATGTGTTTCATGTTGAAGGTTTACAATACAATCTGCTAAGCATATCACAAATGTGTGATAAGGGATACAAAGTTGGTTTTGATGACTCACACTGTTTCATCTTAAAACCTGAATTTGTAATCCCACCTAAAATGATTATGATGATGGCACCTAGAAATGGCAACATATATGATCTCAACATGAAGGAAGCTGTTTCAAGAGGTGGTACATGTTTTGTTTCCAAGGCCACTGAAAATGAGTCAAAATTGTGGCACAGGAAACTATGTCATGTGAATATGAAAAATATGAACAGACTTGCTAAGGGTGAGCATGTCATTGGCTTACCTACAAGAGAGTTCAAACTGGAAGATCATTGTAGTTCATGTCAGAAAGGCAAGCAGCATAAATCCTCTCATAAGACAAAACTCATCAACTCAATTGATCAAGCACTTGAGTTACTTCACATGGATCTTTTTGGTCCTGTGAGTGTGCCAAGTTTAGGAAATAAAACATATTGTCTTGTGATCATTGACGACTACTCAAGATATACTTGGGTTTATTTCCTGAGTACAAAGGATGAGACTGCAAAATTGATTAAGGGGTGTGTGACAATGATTGAGAACAAACTGAATAAGAAAGTTAAAACTATGAGAAGTGACAATGGTACAGAGTTCAAAAATGGATTCATGGAAGAATTTTGCACAGAAAAGGGAGTATTTCAGCAATTCTCAGCTCCTAAAACTCCTGAACAAAATGGTGTTGCAAAAAGAAGAAACAAAACACTTATTGAAGCTGCAAGAACCATGTTAGCAGATGCAAGTCTACCGGTTACATTTTGGGCTGAAGCCATCAATACTGCCTGCTATGTTCAGGGCGAGGGTACATGTTAACAAAAGGCATAACAAGACACCATATGAAATTTTCAATAATAGAAAGCCTTATATTAAGTTTTTCAAGCCCTTTGGATGCAAATGTTTTCTTCTGAACACCAGGGATTACTTGAACAAGTTTCAAACTAAATCCTTGGATTGCTTCTTTGTTGGATATTCAACACACTCAAAAGCCTACAGAGTATATGTGAAAGACCATTTGAGTGTTATTGAATCATCTGACATTATCTTTAATGAGAATCAGTTCAACACAGTTGATGGTGCAGCATGGCTGTTTGATCATGAAAAAATGGTAAGGTCTTTCAAGATTTATCCTGAAGACTTTGATGACTCATTCTACAAGACCAGTGTATTTGAAGAGAAAAAGAAGAAAACATTGGACTTAGAAAGGTTATGGAAGAAGGTTGCTAGAAAAGAAAAGGATTATACATTTATCAAGGGTATCTCAAATGACATTGTTGACCAAGAACAAGATAATGCAGATCTCAATCAAGACAATCAAGAAGTAGAGAATGATCAAGTTCATACTGAGGAGAACCCAAGCAATCAAACAACTGAAGAAGCTACAACTACTGCATGATTTCAAAATTTGTTTGAAAGAATGAATTTAGGAAACAATGGTGCATCTACCTCAAGACAATACAATGAAGAAGCACCAGAGTTTCATGATGCTGAAACAGATTTGATCATTGAAGAACCAGAAATCAATGAATCAAATCTTGACACAACTGTGTCTGTTGGTATGGTAGTTCAAACTCCCTATGTAGAAAAGAATCATCCCTTTGAAAACATCATTGGAGATATAAATGAAAGAGTTATAAGAAGCTACTCTGAAATTGCAAACATCTGTTTATACTCCTGCTTTCTATCCCAAATAGAACCAAAGAACATTGTTCAAGCTCTAAAGGACAACAGTTGGGTGGAGGCAATGCAGGAGGAATTTGCACAGTTCAAAGATCTGCATGTTTGGGATCTGGTTGATAGGCCAAGAAACAGGTCAGCAATTGACACAAAATGGGTTTTCAGAAACAAAAGGGATGAAAGGGGTTTGGTGATTAAGAATAAGGCTAGACTTGTGGCACTGGGATGCCTTCAAGAAGAAGGAATAGACTTTGAGGAAGTCTTTGCACCTGTGGCAAGACTTGAAGCTATCAGGATTTTCCTTGCATATGCTGCCTCAAAGAACATTAGAGTGTTCCAGCTTGATGTAAAGTCTGCATTTCTAAATGGAAAGATTGATGAAGAGGTGTATGTTGCTCAACCTCCAGGTTTTGAGGATCCAATGTATCCAAACAGGGTGTATAAGATAAACAAATCCCTTTATGGATTGCATCAAGCTCCTAGAGCATGGTATGATGAGCTGTCAAATCATCTTCTTGAAAATGGTTTCAAAAGGGGAGCCATTGACAAGACCCTCTTCTACAAAAGAAAGGTATCAGATTTGCTACTGTTACAAGTCTATGTGGATGATATCATCTTTGGTTCAACCAATGAACAAATGTGCATGGAGTTTGAAGAGGTGATGAAGTCCAAATACAACATGAGCTCTATGGGAGAAATGAACTTCTTTTTAGGACTGCAAGTTCAACAGAAAGCTGAAGGGATCTTCATTCACCAAACTAAATATGTGCAGGACATTTTGAAAAAAATTCAAATCTCATGAATACAAAACAGCTTTAACTCTAATGGACACCAAAGAAAAGATGATTTCTGATGAAAAGGGGGAGCTTGTGGATGAACTTGAATATAGAGCCAAAATTGGATCTCTGATGTATCTGACTGCTACAAGACCTAACATTATGTATGCTGTGTGTGTCTCTGCAAGGTTATAATCAAGTCCTAAAGTCTCCCACATGAATGCTGTTAAGAGAATATTCAGATATTTGAAGGGAAGACCATACTTAGGGATTTGGTATCCAAAGAACCAACATTTTGATCTAATTGCTTACATAGACAGTGACTATGATGGCTGTAACATGAGCAGGAAGTCAACCTCAGGAGGATGTCAATTTTTGGGAGACTGGCTAGTGTCATGGCAATGCAAAAAGCAGACAACTGTCTCAATCTCAACTGCAGATGCTGAATATGTTGCTGCATCTACCTGCTGTGCACAAGTTCTATGGATTCAGAACCAGATGCTGGATTATGGTTTGAATTTTCTGAATACCCCTATTCTTATTGATAATACTGCTGCATATTTTACTGTTAAGAATCCAGTGCAACATTCTAAAACTAAGCACATTGAAATCAGACATCACTTCATTAGAGACTGTTGTGAAAAAGGTTTGATTGAAATGCAAAGAGTTGATACAAGTGACAATTTGGCAGATCTGTTCACCAAACCACTTGAAAGAACCAGGTCCAACTTTCTTTTGAAAGCCCTGGGAATGATCAACTCTGATGAGGTCTGATTAATGATGTGTGCTGAGTTGTGTGTATCTCTATGTGTTAATTGATTATAGGATTAGAGGTCTCACAAACTGAATGTTGAGTGAATATGCTTGAATATGATACTTTTTTTCATGTTGACTGATATGTGCCCTATTTGACTTTATGTGCAAAATTAGGTATCTCTGATACTTCTGCATATTTATCAGATGATGTGTAGTTGTGATGTCATGATAAGTGCTCTTGATTTGAAATACTTGATTATATGCTTATCTGACATTTTTGCTTAAATGCTTGATTATGTGAATTATCTGATCACTTGATGTTATTAGGATATGCTAGACCTTGAATGATAGTTATGTCTGTTTGTCCTAATAATGTTAAGTTTGATTAAGATTTGATTATGTTGCAACTGTTTGTGTCAAAATATGTTTTATGTCAAAATTAAATGATAAAATGAGTTTTTTAGTGAATTTTGCATAATCACAAATTTTGGTCAAAACATGAGCATGTTGTTCATGGTGATGAGATATGATAATACTGTTCAGTTCAGGCTTTAAAGAAGCTTAAAAGGATTTTTAATGAAAAGTCTCAAGAGTTACTTTTGATGAAAATTATGTCATTTGCTCAAGTTGGAAAGGCATATGCTTGTATATGTTGGTCCTATCATCTGGTTTCAGACAGATAGGATAGCCATTAACCTGGAAAACTGAAGGCATTTGGGGCAATCTGTAACTTGTTTTCTATTCCTTCACTTAAAACTATGTCAATAGCTCTGACTTTGAAAGGACATATATACACAATGTATGTTTGGTCATGTTGATCACTTGTGGTCAAACAGGATAGCCATTTACCTGCCAATTAAGAGACATTGGGGTGATTGAATATTAAACTGAATATTAATGGGAAATGATAGTATATTGACTACTTAGCCAATCATATGGATTTATTCGGCTAAAAGGACTCTGAGTACAGTCATTAATATGTATGGTTGCTTTCTCATGATATGTAAAATCTAAAGTGATATAAACATAAAGAAAATGCTATGATTTATGTGGAGTTACATTGTTGTGTATGCATGTTCCTTGATAAATCTTTTCAAATGATAGGCATAAAAGTGATTATCCAGTCATACACAAGCCTGTTGGTTTTTGGTTACCCAAAATGAATCATCTTATAATGAATGACAAAGAACAAATGTGAACTATTTTATTTCAAATGTTTAATCAATTAAAGGTTGATAAATGTTCACAAAATTTTATTGAGAAAATACAAACATGAGGGTTAATTACAGAACTACAAGGGTGGAGACAATAATATAAGTCCTTTAAACATCCTGAATGAAAGGCCTGTAAGTCCGATTTGTGTTGCATGTAAGTCCAACGTTCAACCTCACATATGTTTGAATATTTGAAAAGAAATATCTTATAAATTTTCAAAAATATGTTCTGTCATTAAAAGTTTTTAACCAAAACCAGGGGGTCAAAGTCAAATTGGGGTGATCTGGAGAAATACAAATAAGCCTTGAGGATAGATAAGGAGCATCAGAACACAACATGTGTTATCCATTAAATTTTCTGCAACTTAACTGAAACTTAATCATATCACCAAAGAAATGAAAATCATGTTAAGTCTAGACCTGTTGTTGACCTGTCTTTGTAGTCATAATAATGCTGAGAATAAAGTATTGAGAAAGCTACTTAGTCAATATGATCTCATTCCTGAAATCTTTTCAGTTTATAAAAGAAATTGTTTTGAAGAGAAACATAACTGAAATTTGATCTCTAAATGCACCATTTGCTCTTAAACTGTAATATGTAATGATACATAACTAGCAATTGTCTTTGCAAAGTGGTTTAAGTCAAACAGTGTTGCATTTTGCCTAAAATAGGTTGAATATGTATGTTCGGGCAAGGTTTGATGTTCTCTAACCTTTCCGGGCACAAAACAGTTGAATATGTATTTTCGGGTAAGGTTTAATGTTTTATAACCTTTCTGAGTACACTTAGATGTTTTTCATCTAGGTTTACTATTTTCGGGCATGTTTTGAAGTATTTGATACTTTTCAATTAGAGTTACTAATTTAGTCACTTTCCGGGCAAGCCTGACTGTTTATGTTTGAGTATGTGTTTCGGGTATGATTTATTGATTTGAAGTTTCTCGGGTAGACTAAACTGTTTAATTTAGTTCCCAGTCATACCTGATGTTTGAATATGATTGTCCTAGCAAGCTTAGTGCTAATATAGGATTGTCGGGCAAGCTCTTTGAAATTTTAGACTGTAGCATACTTAGGTGTTTTATGTTTAATCTATTTCCAGGCATGCTATGTGTTATTTGTGATTATGATTGCTTTGAAATTACAAGTGTTTTCGGGCAGACTTGTCTTCCGGGCACACTGTTGTTCCCTCAATATAATTGGTAATGTCAAAATTTGACTTTCCGAGTACACTGTTTGCTAGATATCATTTCGGGCACACTTTATACTCTATGAAAGGTTATTCAGGTATACTTTGTAAAAAGGTTGTTCGGGCACACTCTACATTAGGAAGGTCACTCGGACACACTATGCATCAAAGTATACTTGATTGAAGGAGTTTCTAATTTTGATAGGGTTTATGCTAGATTGAGTTACTTAATTTATATTTGAGAAATTTATTTGAGTATCTTAATTAATTCCTAGCAAGGATGCTTATTTGATATTTTATACTTGATTATTTGTCTTGTGATTAAGTTCTCAAGAAATCTGGTATTTCGGGTAAGCTTTCTTCATCTTTACTTGACTTTAAATTAGTTAACTTGACCAAGCAAGGTTTGTAAGTGGAAGATGCCGGGTAAACTTTGTCAATTAATAATGAAAATTTTTCCGAGCAAAGTTTAACCTTTTAATTTTATCGGGTAAGGTTTTAAATTGGATAAGATTATTATGTTTGACAGCTAATAAGTCACTACACGACAAAATGCACTTAAAACCCACTTTCAAAAGATATATAAGAGGGAGTTAAGGATATTTTCAACATTATTTTCCCTCTCTCTCTCTCTCTCTCTCTCTCTCTCTCTCCTTCCACTGCAACTGCTTACTCTCAAATAAACCCAAACCGACTTATCATATTCGTTTCTAATACAAACCCTAATTTTAATCTGCCCCCTAATTCCACTAGGTAAGCAATGATAATGTGTTTTCCGATAACGATTAGAATATAATGGGCTTTGATTATGTATTTTTATATGCTAACACTCTGTTTTTGTGTTTAGGTTATTAATTTGTCGAAGATCAGGTTCTTAATAAAATTTCTCTCTTTCTTCTACAAATTTATAACTTGAAATTGCGTAAAGTAATGAACTTGTATGCTAATTTCACTTTGAATATGTTTGATTGTGATGTTCAGATATGGCAGAAGAAGAAGAAGTTCAACCTAAATATGCCTTTGAACCGAAGCACAATATGTGCGCGCTGCTGCAAGTCACTCCTAACAATGAGCCGGTGGAGAGGATGATTACTTGGATGGATAGATCCAATGTTAGCTTTTCTTTCACATAATGCCCAATCATCTACAGAAATCATTCACTAGATTTCTGGCGATCTGCATGACTTGTTGATGACATAAATGGGAAAAGAATCGAAGCAACTGTTGCAAGCCATGAAATACATGTAACATAAAGGATGATAAGAAGGTGTTTGCAGTTACGTGATGATGACCATAACCATATAAACTTCAATACTGATCATTTGATGAGGATCTTTGAGCAGGCGATAGGGTATCAGGGAACTGTCCATGATAGACAATTTCAAAAGGGGATGTTCCCTATGTTGTATAGGTTCTTAATTCACCATGTGATACAGGGGTTTGCTCCAAGAAAAGGATCATGGACTCTAATGAGTTGTGATTTAGCAAATGCCACTGTTGATATTATATATGATCTGCCTTTCAATTTTTCAAAGATGATATTTGATGGCATGGTTGGAAATTTGAAGAAGGCAGAAGATGATAGATTCCTGCAATACCCTAGATTCCTACAGATAATCTTTAACAGGGAATTACAAGATCTGCCCACAATTGGTATGACACATCAGCTGCAGATACCAGACATATATAGAAGAATTAGAAATCCGGGTGTTGCCAATAAATTCAATCCCAACATTCCATTTGAAATTTTACCATTTTTGTTGAACTATGAGTTGGAGATTATGCCTGTGCCTGAGTTAAGCTCAGAGGAGGAAGGAGGAGAAGATAATGTTGAGAGTGATGATGAGTTGGAAGATGAAGATGATGATAATGATGATGGAGATGAAGGAGGGGCTGGAGTAGCCATGGATGATGTTGCACTGGATCAGGGGGGGGGGGAACTTGAAGAACCTGAACAACCACCACAAACTCCACCACACCAACCATTACCAACTGACCTACCTATTCCAACACCACCACAATCACCATTACCCATTGACCAACCCATTATACCATCACTACCACACACTCCACCACATCAAACCACTCAATCCCCTACCCAAACCTTAACCATAAGCCAGCCTGACACATCAACTCATTTATCCCCAACACCACAAACACCACCAACCACTAGCCCAATTCACACTGATCCAATTATTCCAAGCCCACCTCATACACAATCACCACCACAATCCATACTTCAAACTCAAACTACAACTCAAGAACAACCATGGAAAATGTGATGTTGTTAGATCAGTTGGTAAGAGCAAAAATGAGAATTCAAGCCCTGGAGCAGGAGGTTGAGAAAACCTCAGCTGCCCCAAAACATGGGGAGAATGTGAATATGACTGCTGATGATGTAATAAATGTTGAAACTGAGAAGGAAACAGGTGTAGAGACTGTTAATGGTTTGACATGCATCCTGAATGCATATGATGATGGTGAGGAAAGTGATGAAAGGATATTGTAGGATGTTGATTATGAAACAGATTCTTCTGATATAGGAGAACAAAATTATGATGTGAATGATGAAGTTATGAATGTGGTATGGAGTGAGGAGGAGGAAGAAATGAGAAATGAAGAAGAGACTGGAAATGATATTGAAAAGTTAAATGATGAAGACACTGATGTCTTGACTGATGTAGCAAGTGATAATTTAACTGGCATTCAAACTGATGTGATAAATTAATAAGTTAGATAGAGATATTAATAACTTCCAAGACTGTAGAGTATGATGAGGAAATGGATGAGTTAGATAGAGATATTAATAACTTCCCTCCAGAAAAGAAGAGGAAGAAGTGCAGAAAAGAATGGATAAAGGTAAAGAAAAAGTGATAGAAGAAGAGCCAGTTAAAGCTTATCCTGAGAAAGATATTCTGTTTAAAGATGATGCTGAAGCTGCTGCTGCTGCTGCCGCCTTAAAAGAACATGAAAATATTATGAGAGAAACAAGGGAAAGGGAAATCCTGGCCCAAACTTTGACTCCAGAGGAGCTGGCAGAGCAGGAAGCACTGATCACTCAGGCCAATATTGTTAAAATGATAAATGAAGATGTGGTTGATCAAGATGTGATTGAAGCTTTGATTAATATGAAAAGAAATGAGGAAGCAGACAATTCCTTTGCTATGGTGGTTAGCATGTTTCAACCCCAAAGTCAACCTGAAAACAAGTCAAATGAAACTGCTGAACCTACCAATTTGAATACTGAAATGATGACTGAAGAGGAGATTGGTGAGTCCATTGCCTCAATGGCTGCAAAGAAATGGGCTCAACAGATTGAAGATGACATCAGACAGAACCCAGATGAATGGGAGTGTGTGGATGATCCCAAGTATGGAAAGATATATTCAAGAAAAAGGGAAAACCAGAATCATTTATACCAGCTGAAGGAACTGAGTCTGCAAAGAAAGGAAGATGGGATAATCAAAATAAATACTTTGTTGAGACTCCTGATGATGAGGCAAGTCCAATTAGGGCAGTCCCACTGCAAACCTTGCAACCAGGAGAAAAAGTTCAAGGTGTTCCTGATGTGCCTATTAGAAGTGAACCAAACCCAGATCATCCACCTTCTGATGAACCCAAAATAGATGTTGTAAATGACTCAATTGAAGAAGAGGATGAGTCTGATGAATCTGATGATGATGACAATGATTATCAAAGAAAAGGTGCCAAGACTGCCAATGTTGAGTCCCCAAATGTGATAATGACTGATAAACAAAGGGATAACATTGAGCAGAGTTTGTTGAATGCCAAGATGAACAATCCTTTGATTATGAAGCTGAAGGCACTTGGTGTGAAATTTGAAAGTGTTGCTCATATGAATGATAATGAGTTAAATAAGAGACTTGAGGAAGAAAATGAAAAGATCAAAAGAGCCATGCAACAAAAGAACAGAGTTGATCAGAAATATAGAGAATATCTTAGAAGGCATGGTTATTCTAAAAAAGGATCTCACACACTTCAAATTTGAAAAACTCCAAGACCTTTATAACATGGAAAGAGCAAAAGTGATAGAAAAATGTGCCAAGGAAAATGAGAATATTGAAAAGATGGAAACTTTGTAAAATAAGTTTGGAGGTATGTGTGGATACCTTTTGGAAAAGGGATTGAAGCCTAAAATAGTTGACAATCTATCAAGAGAATCAGTGTTGGACCAGTACAATAAACTTAAAAGAAAAGAAAAATTGAAGAGGTTACAAACTGAATGAACCTCAAACAAAGAAAAGAAGAATTCAAACCTTGAGGGAAAAGTTAAAAGAACAAGTCAGCCCGGTTGAAACCCCTACCCCACAAGAAGTCAAGCCTGAACCTGAAGATGAACCAATTGTTCCTTAGGAGAATGAAGAGATGATCAATATTCTAAGGGGCATAATGATTAATCAAAGGGGAATGGATGAAGCCTCATTTGATGCCTTAGAAAAGGAAGATTTGAAAATCTTTTTTACATTCAAAAGGCTGATTGGGAAAAGGCTCTATGGGAAAGTGAGAACCCTAGAAGCTTTGTTGACGGAGTGTTTGTGCCTGCAGGAAAGTCAAACAATCCTGGGATACAAGAAATGATAAAAATTCTCTGGAAAGTGGCAGGACACAATATTGATGAACTTATTCACATTCCACCTGAAATGGTAGAGTCAATCTACATAAAAACTTTCAATTTGGGTCCTAGAAAACCCATGAAGTCTATTCCTTTCAGGCCACCAATTTCAAGAAGATATCCAAGAGGTGGAAGAGGTGAATCTAGTTGGGACAGTTCCCAAAGAACAGCAAGACCACAGTCTGATGTGGATCTTCCAAGAGAACTCTATTATGACTCTGTCACCGAAACATTGAAAGTGATTATGATGAGCAGACAACTTAGAGACATAGTTGTGAGAAGTGATTTTTATGAATACACTCATGAACAACTGGAATGAATGGCCACACTCAATTTGTATGACTATCGAAACATAAATAAGATGGCTGAAAGACAAATGAATGACCTCTCTAAGTTTTTAAGAGATGAAGCTGACAAGGGATTCAGATTCCTAAAAGAAAAAAGAAGCTGGAAAACTATCCAATTTCACAGATCTAAGAGGACTGGAAAGTTGAAGAAAATGGACATTGCTGAAACGAACTACAAGATGAATGTCAGAGATAGGAATCCGTTGTTAAACATGAATACATGCATCAGTCTTCAAAGAAGAATGACACGCCCCAACTACAGAGTTCAAAAGAGTGGCATCATTACTGAGATTGATTATAAAGAAGATGTTGACCAGTATGTGCTAAGAAACTCTGATGAAAAGGTACTGGGGATAATCAAAACAGATGAAGACTTGACTTATTTGCATGATGACGATCTGATGGATATAAGGGATTTGGTTATTCAATAAAGTCACACTCACTACCAACTCCTTGATACTTTTAAGCTAAGAGCTGCATCAGTAATAGTTGACAGAAGACAAGCTGCCTACAATGAAAGGAATAGACAAGACTCATAGAGTAGGCTTTATTTTGTAATGTATTCAGACAACTTTTGAATATGTAATTGTTTATGTCATTTGAATATGTAATTTGATTTTGAAGTTGATGTATATTTTTAATCCTGTGTAAGTAACTGTAGAGGTGTTTCGGGACAGCTGAGGTGTTCCAATCTAGGGGGAGATTGTTGAGTCAAGATTTAACCCAAAACTGATCAGATTGAAGATTGGAATATTCTCAACCTCCTCAGAAATGACTAAGTATGGAACCGGGCACACCTTAAACTTCCGAGCAAGCTTTTACTTAGCCGGGTACGATATTTTGTCTATCAGGCAAGGTTATCTTCTTGAAGTCTTCTTTAGTGGATATCCGGGCAGGGTTTGCAAATTAGTGTATTACCGGGCAAGGCTCACTAGTTTATGCGTATCCGGGCAAGGATCACTTTATCAAGTAAGTCTGTTCTTCATAGCCAAGTAAAGCTCACTCACGAGTAAGCATTAGGCTAATCAAGCTCATGAAGCCAAGTGATTGGAAGATCGGGCAAGGTATTCTTTAATAATACAGTGGTCCAAGTAGGCTTGATGTTTTAATGAAATATCTCTAAGTAACATCGGGCAAGGTTCAACTCAAGCAAAGAACAGTGCTACCAAGCACACTTTGCTAATAAGCTATTCTCTGGCAAATGGTTGAAAGGACCATTGAAGAACAAGGTTACTCGTGAGGGTTTGTCGGGCAAAGTCTGGCAAAGTCAAGAAGATTGAAGTCTACCCGGTGAGTATTTTAGTTGGTAAAATACTCTTCAAGTAAAGTCTACCCAAAAACTGATCCCAGGCACACTTCTATGTTACCATGTTCTGAAGGATGGCAGAGCACACAGCCTACTCGGAAAGACAAAATTGATGCAAAGCCTACCCGGAAGACTTGTTTTACACTTAGGATAAATTTGAATATGTAATTTGAATATGTTATAGTATTTAGGGTTTCTAGAAGGAATAACAGCTGTTAAGGAGGTGTCAGTCCTATAAAAGGAATAACTTAGGGCACGCCTCCTAACGCAGACATACTCATTTAATTCAAAAGGAATATTTGAGTGTGACGACTGTCTTAGAATAGTACGGACATAACTTTCCTTCAAGAAACCCTAAATCGATTATCCTTTTGTATGATTAACTTTGTATGAATGGAAATCTTTTGAGTGAATCTTGTGTGTGTTAGTTACATTTGATTATTGATTGCAACTACCCTGTTTATTATTAATTCCGCCTTTAATAAACAGTAATCTTTCTAAATATAGCAACCCGTCATTAACTCCCTTGTCGACACATTTATTTGTGTGAGTTATGACATGATTTGAGTAAGATCCAGCTGAAATTGCGGACCTGGCATAGTTGTTGTTAACAATAAACTTAATTTCTAGGAGTTTGCTCAAAACAATAAACACATATATCACCAAAACATGTAGTTCATACAAAACAACGAGTTTGTACAAATAAAACAAATTATAAAATCTATATAAACGCCCCATCATGAAAAACGTCGGTATCGTCGTCCCTAAACGACGCATCATGAACATCGTCGTGGTCGTCGTCGCCCCTGCGTCTGACGCCCGATCTTTGATCGGCGTCATCCATGTTATCGCCTCGTTCGCATCTGAAGCCCGACATATTCGCCTTATGGTCAAACTAGGTGGGGGAAAGGGATATTGTGAAAATAGTACCCAGCTAAGAGGAACCCAAGAAATTAATGATCCAAGTGATCTGACGCTGCATCTGTAGCATCCCCTGCTCCATGAACTGTTACCAAGCGTTAGTGGGTTGGGTAGAATGTCAAAGTAACTAATTTCGTATGGACCAAAAAACCAATTGATCAGATTATTTTAGGTTATTTTGACCAAAAAACCTTATTTACAAGATCAAAAACATAAGTGGGTTGGGTAGAATGTCAAAGTAACTAATTTCGTATGGACTGGTTGGAACCGAAACACTCCTTGTCCAGTATTTTGATTAGCAATATGGGTGTCACATATGATGCAAAAGCCTTATTATTTTGAAATCGAGCTGAAATGAATTTAGCCAATCTTTCTTTCCTCTTTTTCTCTCTCTTTAGATCTATTGACTGATTATGAATGTACAAATCGAACTAAATGAATGAGACAAGTGTTGGGTATTAAATCATTGTTAGTTTGGTTATTTTTTGTTATGAATTGCAGGTAATAGTAGAAGCAATAATTGGACATCATATGGTCTCATCAATGGTTAGGGAAACTAGCAATTAGTTTAAATAAAAAAAATGTATATGACTTGTATATGCTTTGTTTCTATACAAAGTATGGTTTGTTAATTTTCCAGTAAAACTGTAGCAATTTATTTGTATATATAACACTTGCAATTTATTTGTAATTTTAGTGATTTATGAACTTTTCATTTTTCATTATTATATGTAATACATAAGTTTAATCATATAACGTATTTAAAAAGACTTATCAATTTTACCGTTTTTATTGTCCACCCGTGTAATACACGGGTTCCTAACCTAGTTTTTTATATATTTATTCTTAATTTAATTGATAATAACCATGGGTTATGTGCAAATATACCCCCCAAACAAAACTTATACCCACTTGTGTACTTATGTAAGGATGAAAGAACGTGCTTTAAGTGTTTTATATTGTGTGTTTTACTTGTTTATATGTATCGAACACAAATACTGATAGGTTTTAGGTTTACAGGTGTGCGAAGCTTAACAGAGCTTAAAGGAGCGAATTTGGAGCATTCATTATGGAGTGGAAATGAAAGTAATAATCTATGAAAGGATAGAGAATTGAAATACGAAGACGTGGCCACAAACGGGGAGGAAAACGGAGTTGAAATGAAGATTTTATAAAGAAAACGGTATTTGGTCTGGTAGCACCGTAAAGCAGAGTCCATCAACCGTAAGCTACGGTGTCCAGACCGTAACTTACGGTCTGGTCTAACGGAATAGGGGATTTTGGTAATTTTCTTCTATATTTAAAGCCATAAAACCATTAGTTTTGAGACTTATTGGAGGCCATCATACATCATCTTAACGCCTCTCAATCACCAAATCATCCATGGTTTCATCCTTCCAATCCATATTCGAGTCAATCGTGATGCAGAGGCAAGACTAAACCACTTGTGACCACTTCAGATGTAGGGTTTGCATATGAACTGATTATTTTTATGAACATTACATGTATTGGGATTTAGTTTTGATTAATCTTTTGGTTGATTGAATCTATATGTTTATTGGAATTGATTAAACATTTGTGTTTTTTCCACTTTTTTTTATCATCAATTATTTGGTTTGTGTTCATCAACATTTAGGATTAAGTTCTTATCGTCATCGAACCGTTTACCATTAATCATTGATAGATGCTAAGTTTGATATTAATGAACTGGTAATTAAGTAGATCGTGTTCAGTTTTGTCAATTCTTCGGATTAAGTTCCGTGAATCATCATAACTAAACTATTGTGTCTAGTAATTATTTATCTATTCTAATACACGAATCATGTCTATGTGATTTCCCGATTTGTAAAAATTATTGTCAGCCAGTTTATTGCATATCCCGAACCTGAAGTGTGGTCACTGTTTTCATATTATTGTTTTACAAACCACTTTTAAACCGCTTGACATTGTTTGTCCGCTTAGTTAATTAGTTATTAAGTATTGAACTTGATTAGCACTTTCCACTGATTCCCTGTGGATTCGACACCTTACTTGCCCTAGCTAGTAAAGATTTTATAAATGTTTTTGATCGACCTTTCGACATCGATCATTTACCAAAACCCATTGTCTAGGGACCAATTAGCAAATTTTTTTAAAATATGATCTCCCAACATCCTCACCGTCGTCCCCCCCTATCCAAGCCATTACCATCTTTAATCCGTCAAATTTGGCCCAAATCAAGGCAATTGATATCACAAAATCATTTCATGACCAATACCCGCGTTAACCGATATTCTAATTGTGGTAATCAATAGTGAACTGACAACTAATGTGATTCATATCAAACCGCAGCCTAATTGAACTCGTCCACACCATCCCCTCAACATCATGAGACTTAACCCTAAACCAATTTCAAGCTACAAAGATGTTAAGACCCCTAACGATCTCAAGCTCGAGTCGTGAATCATAGTCGACCGTTAACCCTCATTTCGTGATTGTTTCTGGTAGTTAAATCATGCTTTTAGTTCGTTTTTAATCGGCAAACGTAAACCCCTTATCAATTGTAATTAACGCGGATAAAATAAAACGAATTAAATTATAGGGTTTATGATTTAGGGAAGAACAAAACTAAAGTTTATATAAGAATTAGTGTTTCCATCTTTTAACAAGGTTAGATACATAGTGGCAGGTGCAAGCCCGTATAACTCTTTGAACTTGTCTGGGGTGCGTGTTCGAGTCTTCATGCCCGGTTTTTGAGTTTTATTTTCTTTTTTAATTTCAATTTTAATAAATTTTTGATAATATACTACATGCATACAACATTAGGATAAGCAATATTTGATAAAGCACACCTCGATTTTGGTTAACTTTATATATTTTGAACCCGTAATCCGTTAAAAACCCCTGTTTACTTAAAAAAAATTAAAATAATAAAATCTTTTACTACTCTCGCTTAACGAACCGAACTATTTAATGTTCAAATAGAATTTTAGTTTAACTTTTCCGTTAATGTATATTATTATATGTATAATATTTATTTATCAAAAATGAACATTTATTTTATCAAAACTTAAATAGAATAATAATAATAATAATAATAATAATAATAATAATAATAATAATAATAGTAAATTGTAACAACAATATTAATAGTTTGAAAACCTAAACGACTCCAAATCCATTTTAAACCGATTGTAACCGTTGTGTCATGTTTCATTATTCTATACTCTCTAGTTTACTTATGTTATTTACAAATTTAGTGATAGTTAAACTAATCATATGTTTACAATTCTACCTAAACCCCCATCGAATCCCAAATCCGTCCTTGTTATTATTATTTCGTTATAATTAATTAATATTATCTTTAACAATTAGGGACTTTTTGTAAGGTCCCGCTACCGGTGCCTTACATTGGACGTTGACACAGTTCTAAATATCAGAGTTAGATAAAACTTTACGCAGAATATAAAAACTTTCATAACATTACAATAATAATTTATAACATGCTTAAAACATTCTTGTCTTTCGAAATTAAAAAATTAAATATAAAACATCATAAGTTTTAATTACTTGTCCTAATTAAAACTGTATATGAGTTACACGTATCAATACTTGTCCTAATTGTATTTCAGCCAAAAATGGCTAAGTCTGGTCTAATCTAATGGTCTTGTTTTAGATTACAATTACTTAGAATATTTTTTATGTAATGTATCCTTATATTCATTTCATGGTTTTTGTACTGGATTACATTCTACTTAGAATCCAATTCGTATCCCGTCCATACGCACCCAACATGCCCTACACTCAAATACATGGGTGTTTTCGAGTGTGTGTATCTATATATAAATATGTATATGGATCTATACATGTATTCGGGCATTTATGTTGTATCTATATACTCAAGTAATTGAGCTTAAGGATTGTAATCAGGTGATATTGTAATCGAGTTAATCATGTAATCGAATTATGTATGTATTCGAGTTCACATGATGTAAGCGAATGGTCTTAGTGTATGCGACTAAGGACATTGTAATCGAGTCCTCTTGTGTATGCGAGTTTACGTATTGTAATCGGATTAATACAAGTGTTTGAACCAGGCCATTGTGATCGATTTTAGTATTGTAAGCGAGTATAAGCATGTATTCGACTGATCCATTGTAAGCGAGTGTATCAAATATAATCGATTGTGTTATTATGATCGAGTTTTGATTGTAAGCGAATCTCATGATTGTAATCGGATGGGTATTTGTATTCGAGTTAAACTTGTAATCGAATAACACAAGTGTAATCGAGTCTACAAGTAATCGATGAAGATATTGTAATCGATTTTCAAAGTAAGCGAGTTTACTATGTTGTAAGCGATTATAGTATTTGTAAGCGAATATATGAGTTGTAAACGAGTTCTCTTTTGTATTCGAGTTCATTGTAAGCGAATTTAAAGTTGTAAGCTAATGAGCTGCACAATGTAATCGAATGGGCTACTGTCTTGGTTTGTTTTATCATCTTTAACGCACGTCTCGTGACCTTAATTCACTTATTATGGTCCGACATTAACTACAAACGTTTCCTTGAACGTTTTTGGTCCAAACTTGACCCGAATGTTCATAAAGCTTGGATCCTTATGGCTAAAGATGTCCAAAACTAGATCTAGGGTTTCCTTAAACGAGCCATACATAGCGATAGGTTCGTTAAGTTCATTTTAACATCAAGTTTACCACTTTATGGTTCTTTTATACCCGATCTACTCTATGTTTAAGTTTCAAGGCAAACCGTTCATAAAAAGGTAAACTATAAAGATCAAGAACATACCTTTACGTGTTCGTTAGGTCACGGTTAGCTTGGTAATGAAATTTAAATCTTGTATTTAGCGTGGATAATAAAATTTTATCAAAAATCAATGTTTGTTTGATCTTGGATCTCTCTTTCTTGCTCGCGGCCGGTTATGGCAAGGTATGTGTGTGTGTTTTGAGTGTGTAAATAATTATGGAAAGATGGAAATGAGGATTTAGGGTTTTACAGGGGTTTAAGGAAGTATTTATACTCTCTAAAGCCCATGGACATAAGGCCCATTCCACCCTTTATTTCATCTTTAATTATCCAAGTCCATACCCCTTATTATATTAATTTCTCAGTTAAATTTTAACACACGACAAACAACATAAATTCTTTTATTTATTATCATAAATTTTAGGATGTTACAAGTCTTCAATCTTTAAAGAGGTTTCGTCCCCGAAACCTATCTATTTCTTAAACAAATTAGGGTAAAACTTGCGCATCTCATCCTCAGCTTCCCAAGTGGCAACCGATCCTTTGCGATGCTTCTATATCAATTTCCCTAAGGGTATAACCTTGTGATGAAGTTGCTTTTCCTTGCGATAAACAATCTCTATCGGTTGCTCAATGTAGTTCAACTATTCATCGACTTCAATGTCCATTAATGGCATATGAGATTTGTCATCAGCCAGACATTTTATCAGATGAGAAACATGGAAGATTGAATGAATTCCTTCTAACTCCTCAGGTAAATCTAGCTTGTAAGTCACTTCACCCACACGATCCATAATCATAAATGGTCCAATGTACCTCGGACTCAACTATCCTCTTTTCCTAAAACGGATAATTCCTTTCCAAGGCGAGACATTGAGCATCACATTGTCTCCAACATTGAACTCAATCGGCCGTTGCCGCTTATCAGCATACGACTTCTCTCTGTCTTGAGCAGCTTTCATTCTTTCCTTAATCTGATCGAACTTTGAAGTGGTTTCTTGAACAACTTATAGACTTCCCATATCCTTCTGACCAATTTCTCCCCAACACACGGGAGTTCTAAACGCCTACCGTATAGCATCTCAAATGGTGGCGTACCAATACTCGAATGGTAGCTGTTGTTATAGGAGAACTCTGCTAGATGCAGATGATCATCCCAAGTTCCTCCAAAGTATAATACACAAGCATGTAGCATATCATCAAGGGTATGGATCGTCCTTTCAGACTGTCCATATGTTTGAGGATGATACGCCGTAATGATGTTCAATCTCGTTCCCATAGTTTCATGGAACTTTCTCCAAAATCTCGAAGTAAATAGAGTTTCTCTATTGGACACAATCGACAGAGGCACTCCGTGCTTAGCCAAAACCTACTTTATGAACAAGCTTGCTAACGTTTCTGACGATATAGCCTCTCGTATAGGCAGAAAGTGAGCACTCTTGGTCAAACGGTCCATAATCACCCAGATGGAATCATTATGCTTAGCTGTACGAGGTAGCTTAGTTATGAAATCCATGGTGATGTGTTCCCATTTCCATTCTGGTATCTCCAAAGGTTGCATTTTTCCATAAGGCTTCTGGTGCTCTGCTTTTACTTGTAAACAGGTTAAGCACTTACTAACAAAATCTACTACGTCATTCTTCATTCCTGGCCACCAGTAATCTCTTTTCAAATCTTGGTACATCTTCATGGTTCTTGGATGAATAAAATATCTCGACTTATGAGCTTCGTCTAATATTCGACTTCTAAGATCTCCATGACGTGGGATCCACATACGGTCAAACCTAGTCTTTACACCATGCGTATTTTCTATCAACTCTTCTTGCTGACCGGAAATCCATTCTTTCTTCACTAACCATTCATATACTAACACCTCTGACTGCATTTTGATGATTTCTTCAAAAAGGCTTGAATTCAAAATCAACTGGTATGACTTCACTGTTGCGATGAATTCCTCATTCTTACGGCTTAGCGCATCGGCAACCACATTAGCTTTACCATTATAGTACTTAATGTCGCAGTCGTAGTCCTTTATCAACTCCAACTATCTTCTATGTCTCATGTTCAGCTCTTTCTGCTCGAAAAAAGTACTTTAAACTCTTATGATCTGTGTAAATGGTACACTTAGTACCATACAGATAATGCCTCAATATCTTGAGAGCACGCACTACTGCTGCTAGCTCTAAATCATGCATCGGATAAGTACTCTCATGGACTTTCAGCTGTCTAGACGCGTAACCTATCACTCTTCCTCGTTGCATCAACACACAACCTAACCCACGATGCGAAGCATCGGTACAAACAATCAAATCCTCGTTACCATCGGGTAAAGCAAGGATTGGAGCTTGTGTGAGTCTCTTCTTTAATTCTTTAAAAGCTTCTTCTTGAAACTTAACCCAACTGAATACTGCCGACTTTCGGGTCATACCGGTTAACAGTGCGGCTATCTTGGAGAAGACTTCGATGAATCTCCTATAGTAGCCAGCTAACCCAAAGAAGCTTGGTATATCAGTCGGATTCTATGGAGTCTTCCAATTCGTTATCGCCTCAATTTTAGCGGGGTCCATGGTAATCCGTTCAGGGTTTATCACGTGACCTAGGAATTTCACTTCTCGTAACCAGAATGCGTACTTCGGAAACTTTGCGTATAAATTTTCTTCCTTCAGGACTTCCAACACTTCCCTCAGATGCTCGGCATGATCAGACTCACTTTTCGAATAAATCAATATATCATCGATGAAAACGCTGACTGACTTATCCAACATCGGCAGACACACCCTATTCATCATGTCCATAAATGCTGCAGGAGCATTTGTTAGACCGAATGACATTACGAGGAACTCATAGTGTCCCTACCGCATCCGAATCGTCGTCTTAGGGATGTCTGCCTCTTTCACCTTCAGCTGATGATAGCTTGATCTGAGATCTATTCGTGAGAACCAACTTGAACCTTGTAGTTGGTCAAACAGATCATTAATTCTTGGCAAAGGATATCTATTCTTTACTGTAAGCTTATTCAACTCGTGATAGTCGATGCACATTCTCATACTTCCATCCTTCTTCTTCACGAATAACACTAGTGCGCCCCAGGGGAAACACTTGGTATAATAAAACCTTTGTCGAGTTCTTGTAGCTGGGACATCCATTCTTTCATCTCTGATGGCGCTAGACGGTAAGGCGCTTTCGCGACGGGCTGGGCTCCTAGTACTAAATCTATCTGGAATCCTATCTCTCGCTCCGGTGGCAACCCCGGAAGATCCTCAGGGAATACTTCTGGGTAGTCGCGCACGATAGGAACATCTTTCATTTATTTTGTCTCGGCTGTAGCGTTGACAACATACGCTAGGTAGGTACCGCACACTCGCCTTAACAAACCCTCGGCTTTTATCATCGAAATGTTAAGCCTAGAACTTTCCTTATTACCATAAACCGTCACTGTACTACCATCTAAGTACATTAACCTTATCATCCTACTCTTACACACTATCTGAGCTTCATACTCAGACAACCAATCCATTCCCAAAACCATATCTAACCCTCCTAAGGTCATAACATACAAAGTAACAAGGAACTCATGTTCCTCTAACTCTATCTTACAGTCCTTAACCATTTTCATTATTTTAACCGAGGTGTCATTAGCGGTTTCTACTATAAAGTTTCAGACACTCGGCAACATTTAATTTTAGCTAATTTACTAAATGGGGTGGCTACGAAACTTTTGTTCGCACCCGAATTAAATAATACTGAAGCGGATATACCGTTTACTAGAAACGTACCTGTGACCACATTTGGAAACTGCTTGGCTTGTTCCTGGGTTAACATGTAAGCTCTGGTCCTCGGCCCAGTCTGATCAGCATCATTCCACTCCATCCAATCCCACCATCGGTGCATTCCTTAGCAAAATGGCCCGGCTTACCGCACTTTTAACATGTGGGTTTTGCAGTACAATCGGGAGCATAATGTCCCACCTTCCCACACTTGTTACAGGCATTCGACCCAAGCCTACACTCTCCACCATGAGCCTTTCCACACTTATAAAAAACATCAGATCCTTTACCCCACTTGCACTCACCAAATGCATCTTTCCACAGGTCTTACACGACCTCTTCTCCCAAACTCTCGGCTGCTTGTTCTTAGGGTTCCACAACTGAGTACCGGGTCGTTTAAAAGGAGCGACCCACTTCTTATCTTTCTTCTCTTCCGCCACCACATCGTTTGCCGCCAAGTCGTCATAGACCATTTATGCGAGTCCCACAGTAGAATAAAAGGTAGCAGGTCTACTAGCCTTGACCAGGACGCGAACATTTTGTGGCAGCCCCCTGATGCAACACTTAATCCGCTTGGCTTCAGTGTTCACCATGTCCGACACCAGCCTAGACAGGCAGTTGAATTCAGTGGTGTATTCGTGGTGTGTTATCTTACCTGCCATCAGACTCAAAAACTTCATTTCAACCCTTTCAACCTCCGCATCAGCACAAAACCTCGTCATTACCAACTCCTTCAGATCATCCCACCTCATCGCCTTTATCTCTACCCGACTCTTTCTCTGCTCAACCGACTCCCACCAGTACATTGGCTTATCACCAAACGATTGGGTAGCATATCCCACGGCTTGGTCGAGATGGCACTCGCTAATGCGGATAACCTTGTCCATAGTGGTTATCCATTGAAGAGTAGCGACTGTGTCTCCCAAACCGGTCAGTTTCGACGGATCCTAACCTTTGAATAACTTGTAGTTGCACCCACCTCGGCCTCTCCTCCTATCATCAACTTTCACTGACTTAACCACACTCGAGTCCTCCTTCTCTCTTTCATCATCTTTCTTACCATCTCCTCCCGCCCTTTCAGCTGTTCTTTCACGGCTTCTAGCAGACCTTTCAGGAGTCAAGTTCTTCACAACAGCAGCTACAGCTTGAACGATGGCTGCCTGAACTACAGGGTCAAGTTGATACCCTTCATTGTTGCTCGGGTTTCGTCTAGCTGTGCTTCCTTCGTCTCCCGTGTTGGAAGCTGTTTCTACCGAAGGTTGTTGGACAAGACGAGGCATGCCACGACGTCCAGTGCGACCTCCTGCTCTCACAACTTCTCTAGCTCCAGCCATCGTATTCTAAATGGGAAAACACAAACGTCATCACTCAAGGAACTATTTAGTATAAGGACAGTAAGGCTAACAGGTAATAATAGTGGCCAATTGTGATTAGCTGATCACGTTACTTTTCGTGCCCTATACTCTTCCCCTTATGAGTCTATTTGTGTTGGTTCTACTTTCAAACATTCAATTAATCAAAACAATTAATTAATCCTATCCCTAACATTCACATACCCTTTCTTTAGCAATTAAGCTATCATTAACATACATTATTTAACCATACACTTTACCTTTACTGAGCTTGCTTGAGCGACACATGGCTATCTTGAACTGACATCTTCTTTCTTTTCTTACTAAATCCCATTCTCTGTTCGAGTCTAAGCATGTAGGATGCCTAACTCTCTTGAAATTTGCTCTGATACCAACTTTTAAGGCCCCGCTACCGATGCCCTACATTGGACATTGGATTTACTCATAAAAACAGTTCTAAATATTAGCATTAATTAAAACTTTACGCAGAATATAAAAACTTTCATAACATTACAATAATAATTTATAACATGTCTTAAAACATTCTAGTCTTTCAAAATTAAAACATTAAATATGAAACATCATAAGTCTTCAGATGCCAGACTCTTATTCTTCTGTCATGTGTCCCCGCTCAAGCCAGCCGTCTCATCCTAGTCAACTGCGTGCATACTAAAAGTCAGCTACGCTGAGTGAGTTCTAGTTAATCACACATCATACAATACCTACACTTACCTTCAATCATGCATCCGAAAATACATAATAATTACTTTACTAATTTACTTTCATTACATAATTTCATACATACATTCGTACTTTATTACTTTCATACTATTTAATTACTATTCATTCTATTTCAGATATTATTAGGGTCTCATCCCCCTTTCCTTGTCTATCTCAGATATTATTAGGGTCTGATCCCTCGTTTCTTCTCTATATCAGATATTATTAGAGTCTGATCCCTTTCTTCTCTATCTCAGATATTATTAGGGTCTGATCCCTTACTTCTTCATCTTCATACATACTGTCTTTACATACCCGTAACATACATATACTTTCTTTAATCATTTATACATACTCATAGGTCGGATATATATCTATCATACACATTCATCTTTCATATACATACCTCCCTTGTCAATACGTGCAATATCCGAAGATCGTTCATGTACCAACAAGCTTTCATTCACATCCAAGATACACATAATTAACATATAGATCATACATGGCATACACTTACCATTTAAGGTAAGTGTATTAACTATCACATCAAGTATGCACACAGCCCCGAAAACATAACAAGGAAATGGGGCTTAAAACTCACCTGGATCATGTTTCTTTCTCCGTTAATTGTTAATCCCTTCTTTAATTGAGCTCTTCTAACTGTATATGAGTTACACGTATCAATACTTGTCCTAATTGTATTTTAGCCAAAAATGGCTAAGTCTGGTCTAATCTAATGACCTTGTTTTATGATGTAATGTATTCTTGTATTCATTTCATGGTTTTTGTACTGTATTACATTCTACTTAGAATCCAATTCGTATCCCATCCATACGCACCCAACATGCCCTACACTCGAATACATGGGTGTATTCGAGTGTGTATATATATGTATATGGATCTATACATGTATTCGGGCATTTATGTTGTATCAATATACTCAAGTAATCGAGCTTAAGGATTGTAATCGGGTGCTATTGTAATCGAGTTAATCGTGTAATCGAATTATGTATGTATTCGAGTTCAATGATGTAAACGAATGGTCTTAGTGTATGGGACTAAGGACATTGTAATCGAGTCCTCTAGTGTATGCGAGTTTAGGTATTGTAATCAGATTAATACATGTGTTCGAACAAGGCCATTGTGATAGATTTTAGTATAAGCAAGTATGAGCATGTATTCGACTGATCCATTGTAAGGGAGTGTATCAAATATAATCAATTGTATTATTGTGATCAAGTTTTGATTATAAGCGAATCTCATGATTGTAATCGAATGGGTATTTGTATTCGAGTTAAACTTGTAATCGAATAACACAAGTGTAATCGAGTCTACATGTAATCGATGATGATATTGTAATCGATTTTCAAAGTAAGAGAGTTTACTATGTTGTAAGCGATTATAGTATTTGTAAGCGAATATATGAGTTGTAAGCGAGTTCCCTTTTGTATTCGAGTTCATTATAAGCGAATTTAAAATTATAAGCTAATGAGTTGCACCATGTAATCGAGTGGGTTGCTGTCTTGGTTCGTTTTGTCATCTTTAACGCACGTCTCGTGACCTTAATTCACTTATTGTGGTTTGACATTAACTACAAAAGTTACCTTGATCGTTTTTGGTCCAAACTTGACCCGAATGTCCATAAATCTTGGATCTTTATGGCTAAAGATGTCTAAAACTAGATCTAGGGTTTCTTTAAACGATCCGTACATAATCGTAGGTTCGTTAAGTTCATTTTAACAACAAGTTTTCTACTTTGTGGTTCGTTTATACCCGATGTACTCTATGTTTAAGTTTCAAGGCAAACCGTTCGTAAAAACATAAACTTTAAAGATCAAGAACATACCTTTACGTGTTCATTAGGTCACGGTTAGCTTGGTTGTGAACTTTAAATCTTGTATTTAGGTTGGATATCAAAAGTTTATCAAGAATCAATGTTCGTTTGATCTTGGATCTCTCTTTCTTGCTCGCGGCCGGTAATGGCAAGGTATGTTTGTGTGTTTTGAGTGTGTAGATAATTATTGTAAGATGGAAATGAGGATTTAGGATTTAGGGTTTTAGAGGGGTTTAAGGGAGTATTTATACTCTCTAAAGCCCATGGAGCTAAGGCACATCCCACCCTTTATTCCATCTTTAATTATCCAAGTCCATACCCCTTATAATATTAATTTCTCAATTAAATATTAACACACGACAAACGAACATAAATTCTTTTTATTTATTATCATAAATTTTAGGATGCTACACTTTTGTTGACAAATCCTGAGGAAATCAACCGTTTTGATCTTAATTTTATCACCATTTCATCTTCGTTAATCCACTCGTTGAGGTGAGTTTGCATATCCCATTTTTCATCTTTTACATATTTTGGGGTTAGCATGTATATCTTATTTACTATTGAGTTTTATTACCACATCGATTCAAATACAATTCAGTTTATGTTTATGTGTGATGATTGCATGATCTATGACAATGCTCTATGTGCTTAAGTGTTTATTTTATTGTTGGTGGTTTGGTATCTCATCCTCATCTATTCTCATCTAGTATGATCATACATTTACCCAAGTACATTGATTTTGTATCAATAGGATCGAGTCCACAGCTATTTAGTTGTTTACATTTTCATAAGATTTGTAATGCTCACCATTTACATAATAGTGATTTAACTATCTTTATATATAAAACTAAAACTTATGTATTCTCACCAATTTTGTATTGACAAACTGTATTTTTATACATGCTACAGGTACAAGTAATTGATATTGTTCAAGATCGAATATATTAATTTTACATTAGGATATTTATTCAAAATACAAAAGTATGATGTATTTGTTATGAATGAACCATAATGTGGTGACTTTCCACATACATTACTTACATCCTTATTTATGTTTGTATTAAGTTCTAGCTCTATAAATAGTGGCTATTGTATTTGGTATTGAACACATCTCAATGAATAAGATTTTTTCCCATAAGAATTTTTCTCCTTTCGCTACTTCTCATTTTCTCTCAATTTTATGATTACATACATATTCGATGTAGCTAATTGGTGATTGTTTTACAACACGTTATCAGCACGACTTGCTTTTGGAATTGGATTACACATTATAAGGTAAGCCGGTAATGTAAATATGACATAGTTATTATTTATCTTCTTAAACGTTAACCATATTTTAAGTAGTACAATTTTTCGGTTGCTTTTATAATAAAGATTTATTATAAATAAAAAGCATATTCACGTTTCGGGCGCTGGGCTTAGTATTCATATATTTTGTTTTTATGTTTTCGGTGATAAATAAATTTTAGCATTAGAAGTGTAACATATATTTATGTTTCATATTCTATTTGTTTATTTATATATAATATATTAATATAAATATGTTTACAAGCTAAATTAAGTTTTATCTCACTTATTGTTATTTTTATCTGTTTACCTAACAACACGTTATGAGATTGATTACTTGTTCATGTTTTTTTTTAAAGTATTTTATACGTTTTTTGGAAAACAATTTTATGGTAAAGATTGATGTATAGTTATTTATTAGTTTAACTAGTTTTGGAGCCCGTGTAACACACAAGATGATCCAAATTATAAAGTTACAAGTATAGCAAATAATACATACAATAAATGGAAAAATGTATTACATCTATGCTTGTATATGTACCATCCGTACATAAATTGGTTTTTTTTATATCATAAAATGATTTTTTTTTCAAAAAAATTAGCTTAATAAAAAAAATACACGTGCAAAACATACCCGAGAACGCTCCTTATATTGGAAATTTCATTCTCAGTATCATATATATATATATATATAAGTGAAATAAATTCGGTTACAAACAAATTTCGAGAATAAGACTTCTCATACAATAATAGCTTTGACCACTCAACCTAAATATAGATGGAGATATTTATCAATATACCACCCATAGAAGGAAAGAAGAACATTAACTTGTAACAAATGTGACTCGTAACAATTTTTGAACGACATGTAGTTAACTTGTATCAAAAAATTTATTTACCAACTTATGACCCGTAACAATCAAGTTTAAGTTCCACAATAAACCCGAAATAATCATTGATAAAAAAAAAAAATTTATTTACCAACTTATGACCCGTAACAATCAAGTTTAAGTTCCACAATAAACCCGAAATAATCATTGATAAAAAAACCAAGAAATTAAATATGATAAACTTTGTTATATATCAAAGTGATTGGTATAAACCATCATTACATTTTAACATATACTAGCAGAGAGCTTGTGCTTTGCGACGGATATGTAATTTTTAACCTAATTTACAACCATAATAAGGTCACAAACAAACATTCAAAATAAAAATAGTGACATGTAAGTGGTACAAGTATATTTTGAACAAACAGTTCTCAAACAACAATGTTTTGTTTCCACTATAACATATGGAAAACTATTTTTTTGAAAATATCAACTAAGTAACGTCGGGTATTTCGTACGCGGTCCCCATTGGTTAAAGGTAGCCCGAGCTGGCCACGAGTCCGGACGGACGGAGCGCCTAGCGGTTCACCTATTGAGGGATTCCCCGGATAAAACCCGACCCCCACGCCCGCCAAACGACACGACGGCGAGGAGCCGGTAAAACCGAGTGAGATCGGGACTCGAACCCTGGCAAGCCAGGGTCATCCCTCATATCTCCCATATAAATTGGTGATAGTGAGGTTTGAACCTCATACCTCTCACTAGTAAAGTGAGTGCTTTACCATTGAGTCACAACCAATTTATACATATGGAAAAGTATATCAAATTAATAAAGTTTTAAAATATTTATAGAAAACTAAATGGTAACATCTGCCTTTTGTTATAACCTACAAATAAAAATACAACGTATGTGTGTGAAGTTAAAAGTCTATGCAACTTCCCCTTAACATTTAGATTCATTTCTCTACAAAGTAAAATATTCATTCCTCTATAAAACTAAAAATAGAACTAATATGGTGAACATATTGCTAAGCCTCTTTAATGCAAGGATGTTCATGTTAGAAAAGAAGTAAAATATCAAAATGTAGTTAAATTGATGAGGATCAAAATATGATTATTTCTCGTTGTTGTTTTCATTATTCTGATCACCATTGTTTTGTTTCTTCGCTTGCTGCCCGAGGCAATGCTTCTATGTACATCAAGAACAAGACATGAAATATCAGTAAAGATTTTGAATTCCAACACTAAACAAGATAATTTTGACTTTTGAGTTCAAATGAGCAACTTAAATCATTTTGAAAATAAATTATAAAAAATTGCCACTGCAGTAATAAGTAATAACTGACCCATTTGAGATATGTGAATCGCTTGGGATCTGTGACATGTTTGCGATGTATGAACTGTTTGCGATTTGTGGCCCGTTTGCAAAGCTATGACCTGTTTACAATCTGTTGCACAATATTTATTTATAAATCTCTAAAATTCTTTAATTTTATGAATGGAAATTAAATACTGAAATGACTATGATAGTTCTTGTTATTAAAATAACATGTGTTTAAAACTAAATTTTGGTTGTTTGTGTTTTTGTTACTTTGGTCTTTAAAATCAGACCACTTTACCAACATTAATATCAGCTCCTCACATTTCTATCATGTTTTGTACTGGTTTCTAACTTACTAAAATTGTTGTATACTTGCTCCATCTCGTAATCATCATTCAAACTTTAACATACAACATAAGTTAATTAAAATATACTTCTATTGAATGAAATTTAAGAGAAGGCATCAATCATCAAAAAGTACATGTTATGGCATCAACAAATATTAGTTGGATTATTGCAAAAAATATGAATTATACTATTATTATAAATTATTACTATTATCGTCCTCTCTAGTTTTGTCTGTCAAACCATTGTGCAAGTAAATCTTGATTCGTGCCTATGAAGTCGTAGTTACTAATAGACGCCAACTATCATGCCGATAATTATGTTAATAATTATGGTTTTGTAATTTGTATTTAATGTATGATTTATCTCCTAAAATAGGAGATCTGATTGTAACTATATATAGGGATAATTGTTAATAAAAGAGGCAAAGATTTATCCTATTCTACATGGTATCACCCTAAACTGATCCTCCTATCTTCCCTCTCGAAACCCTACTGCCGCTTCATCCCATCCAGCCGCCACTCTCATTCGATATTCTCACCTTCATCCAATGGCAGATCATAAGTTGCACCCCGCTGTAACTGTGTCCAGCATCCGAACCTTCGTCCCTATCATGTTGGACAACGAAGCCGCTGACTATAATACATGGGCTGAACTATTTCAGATCCACTGTACGGCATACCTTGTCGCCGACCACCTTCAACCCCGTGTCGAACCAGTCGCCACCTCCTCTACCGACAAGGACAAACAACCAGCCTCCTCCCATCCCAAATCTTGGGAACGTCTGGATGCCATAGTCCTCCAATGGATCTATGGCACAATATCAACCAACCTCCTCAAAACCATCATCAAGAAGCGCACCACCGCTTACGATGCTTGGAAGCTATCGAAAATCTCTTTCAAGACAACAAAGCCACCCGCGCCCATCTTCTCAAACAAAAGTTTGCCAACACCTGTCTTGAAAATTTTTCATCCATGCTTGAATATTGTTAATAACTCAAAGTCTTGGCCGATCAATTGAACATCGTCGACGCCCCAGTTGACGAAAGAGATCTCGTTTTACAAACAATAAACGGCCTCACCGACCAATACGAAACTGTTGGCATCGTTCTTCAAAACACCAAACCCTTACCTTCATTTTTTGAAGTCCGATCCCAACTATGCATGAATGAAACCACCAAATCCAATCAAGCCAATTACTCTGCGCAACAAGCAGCCACCGCCCTCCTTGTTCACAGTCAACCTCGCTCCCCTTCGACCACTACCAACACCACGGCATCCCGGCCCACAGTAGAAAATACCCGCGACCGTGGCCGTTCCCGAGGTCGCGGTAGAGGTCGGTCCAGTTCATCTCAACAAAACCGGTCTAGGGGGTCCAACCATAATTACCCAGCCCAATCCCAACACCCATATATCATATTTCCAAACAACTGGGCCAACACCCAGTAGGCCGGTCTCCTAAACAACTCCTACAGCCCACAACCCACTCACACTCCCCCTTACTCTTATCCTTCCACCCCTCGGCCCAACAGTTCACAAGGTATTCTGGCCCCCGACCTGCACAGGCCCACATGGCCACCTTCAGCCCGACGCCGACGGATATCGCAAGGCTCTCTACACTCTCTCCATGAGTCAGCCATCCGATCCGGTTGATTACATGGACACGGGCGTCTCAGGTCACATGGAGCAACCATGTATGAACTTCCCATCTAATTTTAATACATGCACTAATAAGCAAATTGTCGTTGGCAACAGATCAACCATTCCCGTTATTGGACAAGGCAATAAAATTCTACCACCACCTTTCCCGCCCCTAAAATTAAACAACATTCTTTATGCTCCAAACCTCATCAAAAACCTCATCTCTGTCCGTCGCCTAACGACTGACAATTTACTATCTATTGAATTTGACTCGTTTGGTTTTCTTGTGAAGGATCTCAAGAACAAGGAACCTATCCTTCGATGCAATAACTCGGGCGATCTCTACCCTCTCACCACCAACTTCATCAAGCCTCCTTCCAAACCCACCGCTTTAGCTGCTGTTACTCAAGACCGTTGGCATCAACGCCTTGGGCACCCGGGCAATCCTTTATTGCATTCATTAAAGTCTAGTTCTTTCATTGATTTTAGTAAACCAAACAATACACTTTGTCGGGCTTGTGTTTTTGGCAAGAGTGTTAAACTTCCTTTTTATGATTCTACAAATAAAACACATTTTCCTTTTGACATTATTCACAGTGATTTGTGGACTTCACCGGTCTTAAGCACAGGCGGTTACCACTATTATATATTGTTTATTGATGATTTAACGGATTTTTTATTGACCTATCCCCTAACCAATAAATCTTAAGGTTACTCGACCTTTACCGATTTCTATAATCTCATACACACCCAGTTTGAACGTCAAATAAAGCAATTCCAATGTGACAATGGCACCGAATACACCAACAATAATTTTAAACAATTTTGCCAAACCAATGGAATGCAAAATGATTCGTACCCTCTTATCTCAAGCCTCTTTACCTCCATCCTTTTAGCATCATGCCCTCGAAACCGCCACCTACCTCCTCAATATTCTACCTAAGAAAACCCACAAATTCCTATCCCCCACAACCCTTCTGTATAATGTCCTCCCAATCTACACACATCTTCGTATATTAGGATGCCTCTGCTATCCGATCACCCCCTCCACCACCATAAATAAGCTCACAAACCGATCAAAACCTTGCGTATTTCTTGGCTATCCATCAAACCATCGCGGATATAAATGCTTTGATATCGCAAATAAACAAATCATTATATCCCGCCATGTCCAGTTTGAAGAATCCATATATCCCTTCTCCATCCAACACTCCAATATAACTCCTAACTACACTTTTCTAAATCCACCCTTTAACCCACTGTTAAGGGCTCATGTTCAGTCACCTACCTCCTCCAGCCCACAAACGACTCCTAACGGTCCTTCTACCACCACGTTAGCCCAGACCATCTCTACACCCAATTCCCCTTCCATGGCCCATCTCTCGGATCCAATCCCTCAGGCCCAATATTCAGACCCCCCACCACAGACCCACCCCACTTCACAGACCTCTCCCCCCACCCTTCCTCATTCGGTTCAACCACAACCAACCCGTTCAATGCGCACTAGAGCTATGAACGACATTACCAAACCCAAACAAATCTTCAACCTCAATACTTCCTCCATCGTCCCAATCCTGAAAACTCCCCACCTTGCCTTGTCCACACCCGAATGGTATGATGCTATGCAAAACGAATTTAGTGCACTTATTATAAATGACACATGGGAACTAGTACCACGTCGCTCTGATATGAATATTATTCGTTGCATGTGGCTTTTTAAACACAAATTTCGTTCTGATGGCTCCTTGGAACGATACAAATCAAGGTTGGTTTGTGATGGTCGTAGCCAACAGGTCGGGGTTGATTGTGGTGACACATTTAGTCCGGTGGTAAACCGACAACTATACGCACGGTTCTCACTCTGGCCCTCTGAAAATCATGGGCGATTCACCAACTGGATGTTACAAATGCTTTCTTACATGGCCACTTGCAGAAAACCGTGTATATGCACCAACCCATGGGATTTCGACACCGGGACTACCCGGATCATATTTGTCGACTCAAGAAGTCCCTATACGGTCTCAAACAGGCACCCAGAGGCTGGTACCAACGGTTCACCGATTTTTTCCTTCAGCATGGTTTTACCCAGTGCAAATCGAAAAACTCATTATTCATTTATAAGCACGGTAATGATGTTTCTTATCTTCTCATCTATGTAGACGACATCATCCTCACCACCTCCTCGGATCAACTCCGACAACGGCTCATGACTGTCCTTGCTGGTGAGTTTGCTATGAAGGATTTGGGACCCTATCTTATTTTTTGGGGATCTCGGTAACAAGGACGGGTAACACACTTTTTCTGTCATAACATGCGTATGCCAAAGACATCATTCATCGTGCTGGTATGGACTCATGCAAACCAGCCGTGACCCCAATCGACACTCAGAGTAAATTGGGCGGTGAACCGGATTCATTATTCGATGACCCATCCACTTATCGGAGCCTTGCAGGTGCGTTACAGTACCTAACCTTCACGAGACCCGACATAGCATACGCCGTGCAACAAATATGCATGTACATGCACTCGCCTTGCATGGCTCACTCGAACGCTCTTAAGCGGATCATCAGGTATTTACAGGTCACTTTCGACTATGGTCTTCACCTACGTTCTCCCTCAGCTCTATCCATTCGTGCATACACGGATGCCGATTGGGCAGGCTGCCCCGACACTCGTCGCTCTACATCTGGGTACTGTGTCTACCTAGGCGACAACCTGATATCTTGGTCCTCAAAGAGACAGTCCACTATTTCTCGATCTAGGGCCGAGGCCGAATACCGTGGAGTAGCGAACGTAGTTGCCAAAATATGTTGGCTACGTAACCTACTCTTGGAACTACATCATCCGCTAACCAAAGCTTCCTTGGTATACTGTGACAATGTAAGTGCAAGTTACCTATCGGGCAACCCAGTTCAACATCAACGAACCAAAACACATCGAGCTCGACCTTCACTTCGTTCGGACACGTTCAAAAGGGACTGGTTCGAATACTGCATATGCCATTCCGCTTCCAGATTGCCAACATATTCACAAAAGGCCTTCCTCGGGTTCTATTCGATGACTTTAGATCCAGTCTAAGAATACGTTTGCCTCCAGCTTCGACTGCGGAGGTGTAATAGACGCCAACTATCATGCCGATAGTTATTTTAATAATTATGGTTTTGTAATTTGTATTTAATGTAAGATTTATCTCCTAAAATAGGAGATCTGATTGTAACTATATATAGGGATAATTGTTAATGAAAGTGGCAAGGATTTATCCTATTCTATAGTTACCTCCCGTGTTCAACTCACAACTGATAGTCCCACCACTACCACCTCGGTTTTGATATTCATTTCATCCTTTACTGTAACCGGTCCCTTCTTACTATCGAGGTTTCTACTGGTACTGTTTCCATCCCTGTTTTACCATTAAGAATCTGCATGAGATCTGACTATCTGAGAGAGCTAAGTTAAAGTTGGTTAACGTGGCTCGTGTTGCTTCAAGATTGCCAGATGAACTCATGCAAGTGACAAGCTTTTTGAGCATTTTTTAATATTCCTTGCAAAGTACTTACCCTGAGTTTCTATTCTCATTTGGAGTTTCTTTTATACCTGGATAAACATGTTATGAAATTACCAAAATACCCTTCATCAAAGATGGTTTTAATGAGACAAATGAGTAGAAGTTATGTACCTCAAACTGCTCTCGTAACCTCTTTTGTGCTTTAATCTGGCATATTCGAGCATTTGCAATGGGGATATCTCTATTTGCAAAAGGAAAAAAACTTTAAAAAATGCCAAAAAAGTATATAACCAAACCAATGAGAACCAACGTGTACCATGTTGAATGCACGTTGTAGGGCTCACATGAATCAACTAAATAATTTGAATAACCATATAAGAAATTCTTGAAAATAAGTTGTAAAAAAATGTAGTGTTGATGTCGAGGATCAATATATGGTTATGTCTCATCGTTCAATGGTTTATAATTACTTTAAACGAAGGTATGGATCTCGGTCTACCCATACAAATAAGATCCAGTATCAATATCATTCAAAATTAAACAGATCAAAATGAACTAACAACATTAAGAATAGGTACCGCACCCGGTTTCTCCACATATTATGACACTAATGTTATCATATATTGCCTCCATAATTTCTTGTTCCAATCATGATTATTGGAAGATCCATCCGCTTGGATTCAACTTCTTTTGGTCTTGATACTTGAATCACTACGGGGGTAGCCACACGTTTCGGTGAATAAACAGTATGGTTTATGGAAGCAACTACCTCCTGTAACATATCAAGCCCGGTAATAATTAGGAGTGGCAATTCCCAGCATGACATAAAAATAAACAGGTGTTTTGGCATAACTACCTCGTTTAGAAAATGAGTTGTGTATGGGTTACCTGCTTAACTTTTTGAGTTAGCCATGTCGACCTACAAACCTGTTTGGTTGAACATGTCAACCTACTATCTCGCCTATGACCCGTTTAATCCATTTTCCCACAGCCCATGAAACCTGATTACCAAATTTACAACTTGATAATTACCCACCTACCCACTCGACACGTTTATATGAATGGGTTAAACGGATCATGTTCAGTTTGACCTGTCTAACAAAACAGGTCATGTCTGAGTTAACCTGTTTAACCAGTTTAGTTAAATAGGCTGACCTGCCAACTTGTTTAGTTAAACAGTTAGACCTAGTAACCCGCTTATGACCTGTTTAACCCATCATTTTTAACAACCCACCAACCCGATTAACAAGTTTACAACTTGATTTTTTTACAACCCACCAACCTGCTCGGCACGCTTAGATAAATGGGTCGGGTTTCACGTTGACCTATTTAAATTAAATAAGTCACGTTGTGGTTGACTTGTTTACCCGTTTAGTTAAACAGGTCGACACACCAACCTGTTTTGTAAAGCAGAATAACAGATCAACCTACCACCCCATTTATACATTTTTACAACCTATGAAACTCGATTAACAACCGATTAACAAGTTTACAACTTGATTATTACACGCTAACCCGTTTAGGTAAATGGGTTAAACAGGTCATGTTTGGGTTACACAATTTGAAGTGTGTGTGGGTTAGTGTTGATGCTTTTGACACCAATATAAATATAGGTCATGTTCGCGTTAAAAACTTCAACCCACCCACCCACTGCCAACCCGACACAATTGCTGATTGACACACCTGGTACAAGCTTCTCACACCTCAATTCACACATACAATTCTCTCTCTAACATCTCTCCAAACCCCAAGAACCATACTCTCGACACACCTCGAAGTTCGTGCCCCGATTCCTCAATTTTTCGTTCCCATTACCTCGATAATCGTGCCATCTCTCGACGACGTTCCAAGAAAGAAGGTGTTATTATCCCGACATCTCGACGATCATCTCGAAGTACGTGCCGTGAAGTGTTGGTGTCTTGATAAGCGTGCCAAAGAGAGTAGTAATCAACGAGCCTTGGGAAAACAAAGCGGCGTTGTGGTGCTGCTCAAGTATGGGGTTTAATAAGCCAAGAAGAGGTAGGCATAACGCCCGAAAAAATAATAATAATATATTATAAATGCTTAATACCCTAAAGTCGAGATTATACTCGATACCTCAATAAAATAAAAGAAATATATATATATATATAAACAAAGAAAAGAAAAGGCAAGAAATATAAATGTATGTATATATATGTGTGAATATATATAATTCTTTGTTATAGATATTATTTAAGTAATAATCATTATTCTTAAATAATAAAGAAAAGAAAAAAATACGTTTCTTATAGAAGAAGAAACGTAGGGTTTAATATAAATAAACTAAAGGTTTATAATATTACTTTTTAACTAAAGGTTTTAAAGTAAAAGAGATTTTGAACTAAAGGTCTTAATCCGGATTATATATCCGACTAACAAATGGTTATACTCGTACTATAGGTGCGAGATAGCAACGGGAAAGACCATCGGACGGTGTTTGAAGCCGATCCAAAGAAAAAAGGTGAATACGCCCCAACTTTTATAAACTTGTTTTCAAAAGAGTCAAATGTGTTATATGAAAAGTTTTACATGAGACTAAGTGTCTCTAAAAACATTATAAATAAGAGTATAAGCCTAGCCCTCATGCTGTAGTATACGTTTGTCTGGATCCTTACATATGTGGTAAAATGCGGTGGGCACATCGCACCACACTTGGTTATAGCCACGCTCGCCTGTGGGGAGTAATGACCATGTGTATACATACGGGTACTTAACTAAGTCAAACGCTTCGGTGTTTGCTGAGGTATTTAGTGTAGAGACTCGAGATTATAATGATGTTGTTTTAACTTGATTATTCCTAAGCCAAGATGGGCTGAGACTTACGTGGTCTCGAGGGGTAATAAAGTAAAAGAAAATATTTTAGCGTCAACATATTCACCAGCATTCGTTGCTGAAATAGTTTCTAACATTTTGCACGTAATCAAGGTTAGATCTTGTGAAGGCGAAAGGCTCAACAATCCGATGGCTCGGATATTTTGTTAAACTTAAATATTAATGAATGGTGGTTTTGTAAAACTATATACAAGTAAATTTAAATGAGATTTCTGTCTCATCTTTTGTAATGTAAATATTTACATCTTTAATCCACATGTTTTATAAGTCTTCCGCTATCTAATCGTAATTCTGATTTATTTACAATTGTGGTACCAAATGTTGATCACACTCCTAGGCCTAATATGGGGGTGTGACAGGTTGGTATCTGAGCCATCGATCTTAGCGAATTAGGTATTACAAGATAATACCTAAGCTTTGATCCAAGCATAAGAAAAATATTTTCTATAACTTGTTTATTTGATTAGGGATAAGATAGGTTGGTAACATTTTCTTTCCCTCCTCATTCTAAACCACTCAACTTAGATGTCTTTCAAAGAATTTATGGAGAGTTATGATCGTGAAGCAAAAAGAGCCGGAATTTACTACTCATCTCCAAAAGACAATATGAGCGAAGACTACTATGAAGCATTCTTCAATCCTGATGTAGAACATGATATAACCAAACCATTTCAGTATCCTGGTACAGAACAAGGTCCAATTAGCCTTCCCGATGACACTCCAAGTCAAGCATATCAAGGCACCCCGACATTCAAGTTACCACCCGTCAAGCTTACCTATGTACCAACCATCCGAAGTTCCAACGTATCATCGTTCCGAAGTTCCTACATATCAACCATCTGAAGTCCCTCCGTATTACCCATCTGGTGTTCCGACATACCTACCACCGAATCCTCACCCTTCATACGCTTTCCTGTCCAACCGTCTGATCAAGGAGAAACCAAGATCTCCTTCATCAGATTGGATGCATTGTCACTCAGATCAACGAAGATGGCATACCATAACCACTACCATGGATTATGCCGACTCACGTCTCAACAAAGAGGGACCATCTCGCAAACCCAAAATGAGGGTGATGATGTCGTACGAGAACTTTCACATGCCCGCAATATCAAAAGAGACTGCCCAATTAATAGATGAAGAGGACCCGGAGGAAGAGGATCCGGAGGAAGAGGATCTAGAAAAAGAGGAAAGGGAAGAAGATCCGGAAGAGGAATACCCTGACAATCCTAATGAAGTGACAACGGCGATGGAAGAACCATTCTCTCACTAGAACACAAGTTATGGATCCGTTGACCCTTACATGCAATTTCTTCAAGAACTGATAGGAAAAGCATCATCAAGTTTTCCACCGTATCAAGGAGAGATCCCATCAATTGAAGACCAAGCAAATGAAATCCGAAAGCAGAACGAGGCTGCCGAAGCTTTCTTCAACTATCAGTCCGATGTGACCGCATCTCCATACCCAGATCCAAGAAACCATTATGACATAGTGATGATGGGTTACCACGACCCACCGCCAAGATACGGATATCCCAACGAGATTCCTCAGTCACAGGAAGAACACCTGGACCGAGCCTTGCATGAAATGGATGAATTGAGAAAGAAGATAGTTGTGGATGGGAAGAAAAAGAAAAAGATAGGAGGGACGCTTCTTCGAAAATGTATCAAGTTAACCAAGGTGGTAAAGAAGTTCATGAGAGATTGAAGAGATGATGGTGAAAGATATAATGTGGAAGTGTGTGTGTGTTAATGTAATCGTTGTGTTATATGTGTAATATGTTTAATAAGGATAGGTATATATATATATATATATATATATATATATATATCAAAGTGAATGATATATAAAATGTTGTAAAAAAATAAAATATATATATATATATATATATATATATCATGAAATATATATATATATATATATATATATATATATATTTATATATACCATGAAATAAATAAATATGTATGTTTTAAGAAAAGAATTATTAAATTTCAGAAAAAAAGAAAAAGTTGAAAAGAAAAAGAAAATGTCTCACCAAAGTAATGATATTGAAGCTTCCCGAAAAGAAGCTGATAAAAGAAGAGAAAAGGGGAAAAACCCAGAGAAAGAACAAGAAGAACCAATTCCCGACAAATATATGAATCAAATCCAAAATATGATAAAAGATGCGGTTAGGGCATAATCCGAGGCTAGATCTCAATCTAGGAAATCTAGAAAATCACAATCTGTTGAACCCTCTTGGAAATCTGTTTCTAAACCTCATCCTAGACCTTCTCATATGGAAGAAAGTGTTCATGAATCAAATGTTGATGGTGGAATTAGGCAAGAATTTAAGAAATTAAAGATAAGTAGGTGTTCGTTCAAATATTTCAAGTATTATGGACCGAAGGAATTTCATGGTGACAAAGGAGCTATTACAACCGTAAGGTGGCTTGAAGAAATGGAGTCGATTGTGATAATAAGCAAGTATTCTGACCAAGAGAAAATTCAATATTCTGCCCTTATGTTCAAAGGTGAAGCATTGGAGTGGTGGAACACGTTGATTCTGAGTAGAGAAAGAGAAGTGATGTACAATCTGTCTTGGGAAGAATTTAAGGAGATGTTAGTGGCAAAGTTGTGTCCGATGCATGAGACTGACCAAATTCAAACAAAATTTCTGAATCACAAAGTCATTGGAACAAATCTTCGTGAGTACAACACCAAATTCCACTAATATTGTCGCCTGGTTCCCCAGCTGGTTAACCCTGAGTCCAGCAAGGTCACAAGGTATATTTGGGGATTACCACGAGAAATTCGCGATATGGTGAGGTCTCTCTTACCACAAACCGCCGACTCTGCCATGGAGTTGGCTGGTTATTTAATGGGCGGAATGATCCGTAACATGGAGGAAGACAAGAAGGTTGTAACAACATACGACCCGAAGAAAGGAGGAAATGCCCGCTTCAAAGGCAAAAGGGTTGATCAACGCAAGTCTGGATTCAATTCCAATATTCCATAATGCAAGGCTTTCGAGAAATATCATAGGGGGTGATGTCATTATGCTCCGTCTGCAGCAGTTTGTGATTCATGTCAAAAACCCGGCCACGTAGCGGCCGACTGCTGGAAAAAGAAAATGACTTGCTTCAGTTGCAAGGAAATAGGCCATCTTAGCTTTGAGTGCCCTAAAAACAAACCCGCGACTGGTGGTGCGGGTGGAAGTGGACAAGCCAAAAAGGGCAACGCAAGAGTCTTTGTTCTTAATACCAAGAAAACGGTCGACATACCGGAAACCATTACCGGTACGTTCCTAGTCAACGATGTTTATGCGAGAGTTTTGTTTGATTCAGGGGCCAACTTAAGTTTTATAGATTATAACTTTTGTAGTCTATTAAACGAACCTCTAACAAAATTAAATAAAACTCTAAGCGTCGAGACCGCTAGTGGTGAAATTGTTAAAATCTCCGAAGCTCTAGAAAACGAAAGAATTCTTTTAGCTGGTTATATTCTGCCTATTCAATTATTGCCAATGACTTTGCTGGTTTTGATATTGTACTTGGTATGAATTGGTTATCCGACAACCATGCTAGTATCATTTTCAATAGCAAGACTGTTGAACTCTAAGCCCCCGTTAAACGAACCATTTGAATTGAAGGGGACAAAGACGCTGGCCAAGTTAGCCTAATCTCCATGATAAGGGCTAACAAATGTTTAAATCAAGGATGCTTAGCATTGATGGCCTACGTCATCAAAGAATCTAAACCTAAAGAAATCAAAGATGTATCAATTGTGTTTGAATATCCCGATGTTTTTCCCAATGAACTTCCTGGAATCCCTCCCGATAGTGAAGCAAAGTTTAGGATCGATCTTATTCCTAGTACTGCTCCGATTGCCACCATATCGCTTAGCACCAACCGAAATGAAGGAATTAAAGAAACAACTCGACGAGCTTCTCGAGAAAGGCTTCAAACGACCAAGTTCATCACCATGGGGAGTGCCGATACTTTTTCGTAAAGAAGAAAGATGGATCCATGCGTATGTGTATCGACTATCGAGCGTTGAACAAAGTCACAATTAAGAACCATTATCCACTCCCTTGAATCGATGATCTTTTTGACCAACTTCAAGGTGCAAGCTTCTTCTCCAAAATCGATCTTCGTTCCGGTTATCACCAACTCAAAGTTCAATCCGAAGATATTCCGAAAACCACATTCCGAACAAGGTATGGAGATTATGAGTTCACGGTCATGCCATTTGGACTTACTAATGCTCCAGCTGCGTTCATAGACATGATGAACCGAATTTGCAAGCCTTACTTAGATAAATTTGTTATCGTGTTCATTGACGACATACTCATTTATTCTAAGTCTAAAGATGATCATGAAAACCATCTCTGAACCTTGCTTGAAATTCTTAGAACCGAGAAATTGTATGCCAAGTTCTCAAAATGTGAGTTATGGTTGCACGAGGTACAATTTCTTGGTCACATCATCAACGTCAACGGTATTCAAGTCGATTCGCTAAGATTGAAGCTATCCCTAAGTGGGAGATCCCAAAATCGCCAACCGAGATCCGAAGTTTCTTAAGGTTGGCCGGCTATTACCGTAGGTTCATTGAAAACTTTTCCCGAATTGCTGTTCCTTTAACTTCTTTGACTCGTAAGAATATCAAGTATGAATGGGGAGCAAATCAACAAGAGGCATTCGATATACTTAAACAAAAACTCACCCAAGCACCTATACTGTCCTTGCCAGAAGGTACTGAGGATTTTGTAGTTTTTGTGACGCATCACATTCTGGTTTGGTATGCGTCCTAATGCAACGCAAGAAAGTAATCGCCTATGCCTCTCGTTAACTTAAAGTACACGAAAAGAACTACACAACTCACGATCTGGAGTTAGGCGCCATAATTCTTAAAAATATGGAGGCACTATCTCTATGGAGTAAGTTTTATCGTGTATACCGACCACAAAAGTCTGAAACACATATTCGAGCAAAAAGAGCTTAACATGCGTCAAGGACGTTGGATGGAAACACTAAACGACTACGACTGTGAAATCGTCTATCACGAAGGGAAGGCCAACGTCGTGGACGATGCCCTGAGTCGTAAAGAACATGAAAAGCCAAAAAGAGTCCGAGCGTTAAAATTAGAACTTCAAATAGATCTCATTGAACAAATCAAATCCGCTAAAATTCAAGCAATCAATGAAAACAAGATCTCCGACGAGAAACGTAACGACACCATTGACTCGCTAGTCAAAGGTGACGATGGTATCCTTAGAATGGGAAACCGGATTTGGGTACCAATCGTTGGGGATTTGCGTGAAAAGATAATGAATGAAGCTCATAAGTCCAAATACATGATGCATCCCGGTAGTGACAAAATGTATCAAAACCTAAAGCCGAACTACTGGTGGAATGGAATGAAAAAGGACATCGCTTCGCATGTGGCGAAATGTTTAACTTGTTTGAAGGTCAAGGCTGAACACCAAAAGCCTTCGGGATTGCTACAGCAACCCAAATTTCCCGTGTGGAAGTGGGAGTTAATAACCATGGATTTCATTACAAAACTCCCGAAAACGACTCGACAACATAATGTAATATGGGTTATCTTGGATCGATTAACAAAGTCCACGCACTTCATAACCATCAATGAGTCGTATTTAATGGATAAACTAGCGCGTATTTATGTGAACAACATCGTTGCTTTGCATGGAGTACCTCTATCTATAATTTCTGATCGAGATAGCCATTTCAGGTCTCATTTATGGAATAGCTTCCAACAAGCGTTAGGTACCAAGCTAAACCTTAGCACTGCCTATCATCCACAAACCAATAGGTAAAACGAAAGGACGATTCAAACGTTGGAAGATATGCTCCGCGCTTGTGTGATAGACTTAGGTGGAAGTTGGGATGACCACTTAACCCTAATGGAATTCTCGTATAACAATAGTTATCACATAAGTATTCAAGCCGCACCATTCGAAGCGTTATATGGTCGAAAATGTAGGACGCCCGTGTGTTGGTCTGAAACCGGAGATAATCAATTGTCTGGACCCGAAATAGTCCAAGAAACCACCGACAAAGTTCTTCAAATTCGAGAACGACTTAAGACGGCACGTGATTGTCAAAAGAGTTACGCCGATGTCCGTCGTAAGCCGTTAGAGTTCAATGTTGGTGATAGAGTTCTTTTGAAAGTTTCGCCATGGAAAGGCGTAGTTCTCTTCGACAAGATAGGAAAGCAAAGTCCTCGATTCGTTGGACATTTCGAGGTACTTGAACGAATTGGTACTGTTGCATACCGATTGCGATTACCCGAGGAAATCCAAGGGATACACGACGTATTTCCATATTTCAAACCTGCGTAAATGTCTTGCCGACAAATCTATATCGATGCCTTTAAAAGATGTAGAAATAAATGAGAATCTAAAATTCATTGAACGACCAATTCAAATAGAAGATTCGAAAACAAAGAAATTGAAAAGAAGAACATTGAAAATAGTGAAAGTAAAATGGGACTCACGAAGAGGTCCCGAGTATACATGGGAACTCGAATCCAAAATGAAAAAGAAATCCCCCCCAATTATTCTCATGAAGCAATCTCGAGGACGAGATTTATTTCAATCATGGGAGGATGTAACATCACGAACAATTCGAGTTATAAATAGCAAATTTTCCAAAGATAAGGGACCATTTCTGCCAATTTCCAAACCCCATGGGTTAAAATGAAAATTCTGATTCTTTGGCCTATCGCGATACGCTACGGCCTTAGAATCAAGGTCACCGCGTATCACGATGACCCTTCTGACAAAATGTGACACGTGGCAACCGGTGGCACTATGTGTTGCCACGTGTCACCACGTGGCAGACAGATTGCCACGTGTCACAATGCCTGCCACGTGTCGCCACGTGGCAGGTCTATGTGGTAACTGGCCATGGCTACGTCGCGATACGCGACGGGCCTAGCCAAAGGGCCATCTCGTTTCACGATGGGGCCCTGAGTTTGCCTATAAATAGAAGGCTACGGGTACAAGCTTCTCTCACCTCAATTCACACATACAATTCTCTCTCTAACATCTCTCCAAACCCCCAAGAACCATACTCTCGATCCACCTCGAAGTTCGTGCCCTGATTCCTCGATTTTCGTACCCATTACCTCGATAATCGTGCCATCTCTCGACGACGCTCCAAGAAAGAAGGTGTTATTATCCCGACGTCCCGACGATCATCTCGAAGTACGTTCCGTGAAGTGTTGGTGTCTTGATAAGCGTGCCAAAGAGAGTCGTAATCAACGAGCCTTGGGAAAACAAAGCGGCGTTGCGGTGCTGCGGTGCTGCTCAAGTATTGAGTTTAATAAGCCAAGAAGAGGTAGGCATAATGCCCGAAAAAAATAATAATAAAATATTATAAAGGCTTAATAACCTAAAGTCGAGATTATACTCGATATCTCGATAAAATAAGAGAAATATATATATATATATATATATATATAAACAAAGAAAAGAAAAATCAAGAAATATAAATGTATGTATATATATGCATGAATATATATATCTTTGTTATAGATATTATTAAGTAATAATCATTATTCTTAAATAATAAAGAAAAAAAAGAAATACGTTTCTTATAGAAGAAGAAACGTAGGGTTTTATATAAATAAACTAAAGATTTATAATATTACTTTTTAACTAAAGGTTTTAAAGTAAAAGAGATTTTGAACTAAAGGTTCATCGAGGTAAAGATTATAAAATAAGACTAAAGGTCTTAATCCGGATTGTATATCCGACTAACAAATGGTCATACTCGTACTATAGGTGCGAGATAGCAACGAGAAAGACCCTCGGATGGTGTTTATAGCCGATCCAAATCAAAAAGGTGAATACGCCCCAACTTTTATAAACTTGTTTTCAAACGAGTCAAATGTGTTATATGAAAAGTTTTACATGAGACTAAGTGTCTCTAAAAAAATTATAAATAAGAGTATAAGCCTAGCCCTCAGGCAGTAGTATACGTTTGTCTAGATCCTTACATATGTGGTAAAATACGTTGGGCACATCGCACCACACTTGGTTATAGTCACACTCGCCTGCGGGGAGTAATGACCATGTGTATACATACGGGTACTTAACTAAGTCAAACGCTACGGTGTTTGCTGAGGTATTTAGTCTAAAGACTCGAGATTATAATGATGTTGTTTTAACTTGATTATTCCTAAGCCAAGATGGGCCGAGACTTACGTGGTCTCGAGGAGTAATAATGTAAAAGAAATTATTTTAGCGTCAACATATTCACCAAAATTCGTTGCTGACGTATTTTCTAACATTTTGCAGGTAATCAAGATTAAAGCTTGTGAAGGCGAAAGGCTCAAGAATCCGATGGCTCGGATATTTTGTTAAACATAAATATTAATGAATGGTGGTTTTTTAAAACTATAAACAAGTAAATTTAAATGAGATTTCTGTCTCATCTTTTGTAATGTAAATATTTGCAACTTTAATCCACATGTTTTATAAGTCTTTCGCTAATTAACCGTAATTCTGATTTATTTATAATTATGGTACCAACTGTTGATCACACTCCTAGGCCTAAGATGGGGGTGTGACAACAATTGACAATTTCATACTAATCACTAACATGGAACTTATTGGAGAATAGTAGATACGCTGAATTT